>NW_025356108.1:0-2892 GCF_016433145.1 Gracilinanus agilis | reverse complement strand
GGGAGAGAGAGAGAGACAGAGACAGAGACAGAGAGAGAGACAGAGACAGAGAGACAGAGAGACAGAGACAGAGAGAGACAGAGACAGAGAGAGAGACAGAGAGAGACAGAGAGAGAGAGAGAGACAGAGACAGAGACAGAGAGACAGAGAGAGACAGAGACAGAGACAGAGAGAGACAGAGAGTGAGTGTATCTTTGGGCTGTTCTATCATAATTGACACAACACTGGCACAACACTAATCCAAAGGAGAAGAAACTTGGTAGGAATCCTAAGAAGCTGTGTATCCTTTAAGGGTTTCCTCTCTCTTACCCATAAAAAGGAGATTAGATTAGATGATCTCTAAGGTCCTGCATTCCAAAGTAGTGTATATGTTAAAGATCTGAGGTTGAATCCTGCCTGAGACGCTTTACAAGCTGTGTGACTTCAGACAAATTATTCTAACTTCCTCAAGCTTCAGTTTAAATATAATTTTTTACATTTAAATAAAAGTTTTTTAATTTTTTAAATAAATTTTAAAATGAAATTTTTAAACAGAGATGATGATAGCACCTACCTCATAAGATAATATATTTAAAGTGCTTTAGAAGCCTTAAAATATGATACTAATGATAGCTATTATTCTAAGATCCCTCCCAGCCCTGACATCCTCTGTTCTAAGGTCACTTCCATCTCTGACACTGTTCTAAGGCACCCCCAGCCCTGATACTCTCTGTTCTAAAGCCCTTCCCAGCTCCCACATTCCTAGTTCTAAGGTCCTTCCTAGGTAGGACATTCCACATCCTAAGATCTCATCCAAGCTCTGACATTCTCTGTTCTGAGGTCCCTCCCAACTCCAACACTCCACGCTCTATATTCTAAAGCGTTGCTGTCCAGCTCTTGCACCCTGGGTTTCTGTGACTCAGGTCCTTCGAGGTCTACGAACCAAAGACGCCACTAAGCAGGTGGCCCTGGTGAGCCCTGGTCTCTAGGCGCAGGGACGACAGCTGCACCTCTCTCAGAACAAGCTAATCTACAGGGCTGGATTGACGTCAAGCACAATGGAAACTGCTTTCCTGCTCTGACCTGTTTAGAGATTAAGAGAACACTCAACACTTGAAAAAAAAATCAGAAAACGTGAATGGAAAAAATCAGCAAGCAGAACCCCTGTAATAGCACCTGGCTGAAGCGAGTGAACCTTGCCTGGATTAGTCATGATATGCAAATGCCTGGGAACTTAATCCACCTTGGTGAGTTTTCCTGGAATATCTGGAGGGGGGAAAAGGTAGCCCACAGCCTTCCAAACCAGAATGGATGGGCACGTCCTCTGCTCTCGAAGGCCACGTGCTGAACAACAACGGGCAAGCAGACAACAATTATTGATCAAGCCTTTTGTAGGTGTCACGACCTACTGGGCTAAGATGCCCAGCTGGTTTGAGAAGTTGAAAAATGAGGGACAAACCAAGGACAATGACTTCCCCAAGGTCCCACAGCCAGAGTGAGGATTGGAATCCAGGACTTCTGATATCCCAAGGATCTTTACTCCTGTAGTTCATGATTTATGATTATTATTATTCATTTCTATTTTTAAATTGATTAATATGATGGATTTAATTTAATAGGGATATTACAAAATAAATAATATAATCGCTAATAATAAAATATTAACCAATCAACTAACATTTATTAAGCACCTGTGTGCCAAGAGCAAGGCACTGAGGATACAAAGATAAAATTGAAGCAATCCTTGCTCTCAGGGAGCTTACATTCTTTGGGGGATTACATTCTATTTATTTATTTACACATTCATTTTTGTTTATATATTTCCCCATACATGTTTAGATATATGCACATTTATATATGTGTATTACATAATATATGCATGTATGTATATTTTTGTGAATAGAAACATACATATATATATATATACACACACACAGACACACTTTAGAACATATATGGGACAGCTAGGTGGTACAATGGATAGAGTGCTGAGCCTAGAGTCAGGAAGGCTCATCTTCCTGAGTTCAAATCCAGCCTCAGATACTTATTAGCTGTTTGGCCCTCAATAAGTCTCAACTCTGTTTTGTTTTTTAAACCTTCACCTTCTGTCTTAGAATCAATGCTATGTATTGGTTCCAAAGCAGAAGAGCGGTAAGGGCTGGGCGATGAGGTTTAAGTGACTTGCCCAGGGTCACACAGCTAAGAAGGGTCTGAATGACTCTGTTTTCTCATCTGTAAAATGAGCTGGAGAAGGAATGGCAAACCGCTCCAGTATCTCTGCCAAGAAAATGCCAAGGACAGTATTGGTGTGCTGGAAGAGCTGGATATGACAAAAAAGGGCTAAACAGTAACATAATTCTTTGAGGTTTATAAAGCATTATATCTCACTTAAGACTCACATCATACCTGTGAGAGAGGTATTTCAGATATTCTCTTTGTCCTCCATGTGATGTCACAGGGATTAAGGAGCTGCCATTAAGGAAACTCCGGTACTCTCAAGCACACAGTCTTAGAGATTTGCCTAGGGATCCAAAAGATGCCCAACATCACCCAGCCAGAATGTGTCAGAGATGTTTTTGCTTTCTGTTTTTCTTCCACTTCTCTTAAATCTTATCTTATCTCTATTCTTTTCCATTACAGAGGCAGGGCTTGAACTTGGGTCTTCCTGATTCTAAGATAGGATCTCTATCCCCAACATCACAGTGCTTCTTCATCCCCACTGCACAGATAAAGAAACTAAGGCTTGAGGATGTGTAAATAGAATTTTGTACCCCAGGACTATGTTCCCTTGAATTCCCTTACTTTACCCAACATCCCTTTCCTTTTTCATCCCCATGTTGCATCCTTACGCTATATTGATAAAATTGTGTGTAACACTCTCTCTCTCTCTCTCTCTCTCTCTCTCTCTCTCTC
>NW_025356107.1:0-1149 GCF_016433145.1 Gracilinanus agilis | reverse complement strand
TGACTTCACAGAAGCTGGTCTTAAACCCCACCATCTTGAAGCTCACAGCAAACCAGAGTAAGCCAAGAGAGAACTGGGAGCCAGAGGAAGAGCATAGTTGGACTTTGCCATGGAGGAGCTCAGACTAATACAAAACTAATGTCCTGGTGTGTGTCCTCCTCAGAACCTATCCAAAATTTGGGGGAGGGAGTCAGAAGGGAGGCCTGCTGAGGAAAGGAGCCCATTTCCCCTCTACACAGCTTTTTGTCACTTTTATTTTATTATAATTTAATTTTTCTTTCTTGTTTTTTTCCTTTTTCTTTTTTAGAAAAATTTTTTCCATGATTACATGATTCCTGTTCTTCTTCTCTCTCCATCTACCCCCCCAAACCACAGTAGCCAACACGCATTTCTACCGGTTTCTTCATGTGTCATCGATCAAGATCTCTTTCCATATTATGGATAATTGTTCTAGGGTGGTCATATTTGAACGCAGAAATTCTTGCTTTCAGGTCTGGCTGCCCGTACACCCAATCATTTTTCCAAAAGGAGACACTCAAGTGGCCAGGTGAGAAACAGTGTGGGACCTAGCAGGGCCCAGAGCCTCTTCTTGATGTTTTCTAACATGGCATTCAAAAGGGTAGTTTCAAACCCAATTGTTGAGCACTTCCCCTTACTGCCTGGAGGACCCCAACCCTAAGGATCTTCTTCTTTTACACCCTCACTATTCTTCCCCTTTGAAACAAGGGTAGGAGGCCTTGGAGGTCCCTTTTCACGGCCAGAACTTAACTCTCTGATTTCATAGCCAAAGGGAAAGGATTCTTCCTCACGGATAAGGGGTAAGGGTCAGTGAGGGCTTTCCGCAGGCTTTGACATAGGACCTGGGCCTCCATCGAGGATACCGGGAGGCAGAGATGGAGCGGGAGGACAGTGTGAACAGAGGTACGGATATCCAATCAGTTCAAGGGAAACCTGTGCCAGAAGACCACGGATGAGGGGAGCCCCGGTGACAAAGATGACATGACATTCTCTCTATGCTCAAAGACATGGCAGGGTGAGGACAATGGATTCAATCCACTCCATTCACCAGTATCCTCTTTGGAAAGTACAGTGCCAAGCAGAGCAACATTCACCTGACTGAGAGTGAGCTTTGGGCCCCATTGTCATAGC
>NW_025356106.1:0-4431 GCF_016433145.1 Gracilinanus agilis | reverse complement strand
GTCAGGCCTAGAGACAGGAGGTCCTAGGTTCAAATCCGGCCTCAGCCACTTCCCAGCTGTGTGACCCTGGGCAAGTCACTTGACTCCCATTGCCCACCCTTACCAATCTTCCACCTATGAGACAATACACCAAAGTATAAGGGTTTAAAAAAAAAAAAAGACTACCTACCCTTTGATCCAGCCATACCACTGCTGGCTTTATACCCCAAAGAGATCATAATGAAAAAGACACATATGAAACTATTCATAGTTATGCTCTTTTTGATGGCAAAAAATTGGAAAATGAAGGGATGCCCTTCAATTGGGTAATGGCTGAACAGATTGTGGCATCTGCTGGTGATGAAATACTATTGTGCTAAAACGAATAATGAACTGGAGGAATTCCATGTGAACTGAACAACCTCCAGGAATGCAAAGCAAAGGGAGCGGAAGGGGGAGAACCTTGTACACAGAGATTGATACACTGAGGCACAATTGAATGTAATGGACTTCTTTACTAGCAGCAATACAATGATCCAGGGCAATTCTGAGGGACTTATGAAAAAGAACACTCTCCACATCCACAGAAAGAATTGTGGGAGTAGAAACACAGAAGAAAGACATTTCCTTGATCACATGGTATGATGGGGATATGTTAGGGGATGTGGGCTCTAAATGATCACTCTATTGCAAATATTACTAATATGAAAATAGGTCTTGATCAATGATACTTGTAAAACCCAGTTGAATTGTGCATTTGCTATGAGAGCGGGTGGAAGGAGGAGAGGGAAAGAATATGAATCATGAACCATGGAAAAATATTCTAAATTAATTAATTAAATTAAAAAATTAAATCCAGGAAAAAAATAAAAATAAATAAAGGCAACAGGGCATACTGGATAGAACACTGGACATGGGATCAGGAAGATCTGAGTTCAAATCCCACCTATAACACATTCTGTGGGCATCAGGCAGTCAGTAAATATTGATTAGGCTCCTACTGTGTGCACTGTGCTAAGCACTGACTCTGGACTGAGACGAAAGACCTGGAGTCAAATTTCTCTTCTGACACTAGCTGTGTGGCCTTAGGCAACTCACTTAACCTCTGTGGGACTCAGTTTCCTCTTCTATAAAATGAGAGTTGTAGTGGACTCAGTGACTGGTAAGATCCTTTCCAGCTATGATCCTATGAATAGGGCTATGTGAAGGAGAGTTTCTCACAAGCCAGGGAGTTTCTGAGAGGCCAGCTCCAAAATGATGGATGGAAAAGGAGTGTCAGAGCTCAAGCATCAGAGACGGTCATCACTTCTGTGTTTCTATTGTCCAGCCAAACTCCCAGCTATAAGCCGTCTGCAGCCCCTTATAAGAAATAGATGGAAAGATACTAAAACCAGAAGTGGAAGGAACCTATGGTTGAGAGGAAGGGAGAGTCGGAGCAGCAAAAATAGAGAAAGGCATCAATACTTGGACCCAAGAACAGATTAAGTCTTCTAGTTCTCATCTACAACTCTTAACAGAGAAACTATGCAACCAAAGACTCAAGTTCTTTGATTTCGGACATTCTGATCTCCTCTCTCCTTCCCACTGGCCCTTAACCCCAGGTGGGGTCAAAACCAAGGCTCTCTATTTGTTGAGTTTGAGATGGTCGGGATACCCAAGCCAATTCGATTATTCATAGGTTCATAGATTTAGAATTTGAAGTGACATTAGAGGCCAACTAATCCAACTTCCCCTTCATTTTACTGATTAGGAAGCTGAGGCCAAGGGAAGGGAAGTTTTGAGCAAGTCTTCACTCAAGATCATCCTGCAAATCAAAGTCACAGGTGAGATCTGAATTCAGATCCTCTCATGTAAAAGCTAGGGCTCTTTCCCTTGAATTACACAGTATCCATTCAACAATTTCTCTCATACGTATGACACCATGCTAGAGTTACAAAGACCAATAATAAATAAAATAAATATGCGAACAGTCCCTGCCCTCAGGAAGCTCATATCCTACTAAGGTCAAATCCTGGTCATTTAGGCAACAGTTGTTGTCTTACCTAAATTGATTAAAGTCTAGAACTTTTAAGACAATGGAGTCTCCTTCTTTTGCAGATGAAGTAACTGGGGATGTACTAACTCTTTGTAAGAATGGATACATTTTGAGGCACAGGTTGGAATGGATGTGCCTTCTAATCAATCCTAAGATTCTGTGAGAAAATGAAATGACTTTCCTAAGGCCACTCATTAATTTTTTTTCTTTTTCTTTTAAGCTGATAACTTCCATCTTAGAATGAATACCAAGTATTGGTTCCAAGGCAGAAGAAAATTAAGGGCTACATAATAGGGGTTAAGTGACTTGCCCAGGGTCACACAACTAGGAAGTATCTGAGGGCCACACTTGAACCCAGATCCTCTTGTCTCCAGACCTGGTTCTCTATCCACTGAGCCACCTAGATTCATTTATTTCTTAAGGATTTACCAATGTTGTGCCAAGTGCTAGGAATACAAGGATAAGAAAGAAATAGACACAGGCCAGAGGGCTGGAGGGAAACTCTGAAGTATCTCAACTCAAATTTCCTATTTTATAGATGAGAAAACTGAGGCACAAAGGAGCTAAGTGACTTGTCCAAAGTTATAGGATCTCAGAGCTACAACTTAAAAGGACCTCAGAGGCTATGTCAGTTCAGATTATTTGTTTTATGGATGAGGAGACTGAGGCACAGAGAAGTTAAGTAACTTCCCCAAGGCACACAAGTAATGAGCATCTAGGATGAGATTTGAACCCGGGTCCTCTAGCTTCTAGAACTAGCACTTTTGCACACTACCGTGCCACCTATATAGACCCTGCTCTCAAGGAGCTTCCATATTATTGGACGAGGTGAAGGAGCACAGAGGGAATAAGGGCAGACTTGTTCATTAAACACAGGTACTCACACTCCACATTTGTTCGTGCCTCCACTCCTCTTCACCCACTTTAGCACCCCGAGGCCCGTTCCTACTGAGCCCTCCTCACCATGGTCTAGAGCCAGGTTGGTGGGGAAGTGAGGCACGGCAGGGAAGGCGATCTGCCTCCACCCCATCCCCAGCCACGGCAGGAGGGACCCTCAGCACACTCTTCCCTCCCTTCCAAGCTAGGAGCTGGATTTTGTTTGGTAAAGGCTTAGTCACTATGGTGACGAGCACTGTAAAAATAACTAGATGAACAGAATGGAATTTTGCTCAGCCTAACAGGAACAGCCCGCTTCTCCAAGCCTTGGGAAGCAGATGATTCCACATCTCTCCTCCAGGCTGAGATGGTGGTCCCAGTCACACTTGCACCCCCGGCAACCCAGGACTCAGTTGAAAACAGGACTCACAATAGGATAGGAACTAGCCCTGAGAGTTCACTGATGTGGCCAAGTCCCTCTGCCAATGCAGGGAGCAGCATGCTCTGTAACTTACAGTCAGAAAGGGCTGTCTAGAACCCTTGGAGGTTAAGTGGCCTAGAACCCAGGTCCCATAGGCATGGAGGGGAGCATGGAGGCCAGGTTATCCTGGCTTTAAAGGCCACTCTCTATTCATGGCGTCCCTCTGCCTCTACAAAGTATACTTCCCTCTTGGAATAGATAACGAGGGCACATTCCAAAGGGGGCTTATCCCACTCCTAGAGTGGCAGAGGACAAAGGGTCATCAAGGCCACCTTGAACATGAACATCCCCTCAACAACATTCCTAGCAAGTGGCCATCTGGCCTCGGTTTGGAAACCTGGGGGATGAAGCATCGAAAAGAAGGAATCTTGGCTCCGGAATTGCAAGGTCTAGGTTCAAATCCTACCTTTACTACTGATTATCTCAAAGACCTCAGGCAAGTTATTCAGACTCCTTGGGCTTCACTTCCCTCATGTGTAAAAGAGATGAGATGATCTCTAAGGCCCCTTTCAGGGCTAGATCTGTGACCTACCACCTCTCAAGGCTAATACTCCTTCCACAGGAACAAGCTTTTCCTTTCATGGAACCACCCTTTGTCTCTAAGCAACTTGGGATGGTAGATTTAGAGCTGGAACAGATCCTAGAAGTCATCCAGTCGAACCTCTCACTTTTACAAATGAGGAAACTGAGAACTACCCAGAGAATAATAGTATAACTTCCACCTAGCAATCCTTGTTCTACATTTCAGGACCAAACACAACAAGCTCAATCTGTCTTAAACTTGGCAGCCCTTCAAACTCCTGAAGACAACTTTCATGTCACCTATTCGGCATACCTTCTCCAAGTTAAAATGATCCCATTTCCTCCTACCAGGACAAGCATGATCACGGTTGCTCCCCTCTGGATGCTCAACAGCTTGTCAATAGCCTTTCTAAACTATGGTGGCCCAGAAGGGGACTCAATCCTCTAGGGGAGATTTGACCAGGGCAGAGAACAGAGTAATTGTCACCTCCTTCCTGGGGGTTATGCCTCTCTTAACGGAGTTCCAATTCTCTTCATC
>NW_025356105.1:0-5398 GCF_016433145.1 Gracilinanus agilis | reverse complement strand
TCTGACTATCCCTGGCTTCCTATGATCTCTGCACTCTCTTCTGGATTACCTGACTGCTCCCTCTCTGCCGCTGCCTTTTCTTACGACAAAGGCCGCAGGCTCTGTGTAGAACAAGGACCGTCTGAGCTGGGAGGGCCACTCAAACAGAGAATGGAGACTTGAAGAGATGGGGGAGGCCTGAAGGCTTTACGAGAATCTCAGAGCAGAGAAGGACTTGGAGCGGATCTCATCATGTCCCCCATTTTCCAGATGGGGAAAGGAGTCCCCCGGAGGGGAAGGGCTGGCTCGGAGCTCCAGGAGAAGCTGGGGCCGAGCGGACACGGAAGGGAGAATCCGGCATCCCCGGGGTTGCGGCCCTACTATCCGCGGGACCTCTCTCGATCAATCATTTCCAAGCCAGAGATCAGAAGCGAGCGAGCGGGTGGGAAAGCCTGAGCCCGCCTGACATTTGTTGAGTTTGCAGCCAAATGCTGCGGCCGTGAGATCCCACGTCGGGGTGAGGAATTCCTGGCAGCGATGGCTCCTGGCTCCTGGCTCCTGGCTCCTCCCCGGACTCCGGCAGGAGTTAATTGGGACCAAAATGTGGATGAAAAGGGAGGCCTCCCTTGTTCTCGCTTGGGCTCCCCAAGCAGGGGAATTTGTCATTCTGAGAGTCCCCTCATTGGGCGGCTCTGTTTGGAGAAGGGAGCCTCGAGGTCTGGCCCGGGGCCCTGGGGGGGCTTATCTGTTAGCTGGCTGTCATCTCCTCTGCAGATAGCATCTTCCGGGCCCAGGGCGGCGAGCGGAGGCCTTTTGAAGGCCCTGGCCCGGCCCCACGGAGGCCTCCCATGATTTGTTTACTCTGCTGGGGTCCACCACTTAGTGAGGCCTCTCCCAGGGTGCTGCCCCCCCAAAGACCACCTCGAAAGGGTCACACTTCAGAAACGCCCTTGTGGCCACTGGGCGGCGGCGGGGTCTCCTCGGCCTTTCGGGGGAGGCGAGGACCCCTTTCTAGGGCTCTCTGGGGCCTCGGTCCTCCAAGCAGCTCCCCCAGGCAAACGTCTGTCTAGTCGGTCCCTGTGGGTCAGCAGCACGACGTGGTCACCCCCAAACTAAAGGGCTCTCTCAGGCCGCAGGAGGAGTCCTCCGTCCGGCTGTCCTGCCAGGCCTCAGCTAGATCAGGGGGCTCGGCTCTGGGCACAGCGGCCATTCGATTCACAGGCCCGAGAGAAGGGCGGCTGGGATGGGGAGGGCCTCCGGCATGGCCCACGAGGCTCAGGGGAAGGAGCTGGAGAGGAGAGCTGGCCGAGCATCTGAGGGGCTGGACCAGGGAGCAGGGATGGCCCCAGAGGGCAGCCCCAGGAGCAGTGCAGTGGGAGTGGGGGGGGTGCAAAGAGGCCAATTCAGCGTTGACGTGGCTCCTCTTCTGTGCCCGTCTCCAAGCAGACTGGCCAGCCTCAGAGGCCGCCCTCAGCGCCACAACTCTGTGGCGCCATTTCTAGGGTGCCACGACAAACCTGAGGGCAAAGATGAGGATGAGATGGTGTCGGCCAGCCCTGAAGGGGCTCCTGCTCTCTGGGATGAGGCCAGAGGGGCACCCCACACACAGGAGCCATTTCAGAGCAAGAAGGCACCAACGGCTGCGAGGAGGGAGCCTGACGGGCCTCCTTTGAGAGGGGAATCGGTGTTGGGGAACCCTGGAAGGAAGGTCTACTAGAAATGGGGCACAGCTCGAGCAAAGGCAAGGTGGCCTTCCCAGAACAGGCTGTGGGTTGGTAGGAAGCTCCCTGAGCCATTCGCCTGCCCTGGCCTCAGAGGCCAAATTGGGCTCAATGCTCTGCGGGTCTCAGCACCTCATGGTCTCCTGCTCCCCCTCCCTTTGGCCTCAAAGCTTGACTTCTGTGGTCCGTTAAGCGGCGGGGCCGGAGGGAAGAGGGAGAGGGCCCTGGGGGGGGGCGCCCTGCCCTCACTCCCGGCCCAGAGGGGCCACGCCAGCCAGCCAGCCAGCCCGCTTCCTGGGAGTCAGACTTTCAATGAAGTTTCCAAAGAGTGAAAGAATGAATTTGGTTCAAGAAAGCCTTGGGCTCATCGCTGGCTGTGGGCACTGCTGAGAGCCGCCTTGTGGGGGCTTTAATGGCAACCCCTTGGCATAGCTGTCAAACCACAGGCAATGTGTTCTCAATAATTAATCAGGGCCCGGCTTCTTGCCTGGGGAGCTCTGTTGTGGCTGCCTGGCTTTTTTAGGGGGCGACGGCAGGATATTTTTATCCAGGGGGGCCTTTGTTTCTAATAATCCCTTTCATGTCCTTTGGGGGATGGGAGGGGGCTTCCTCAGCCAGTTCCACCCCTTTCCCACTGGAATGTGATTGAAGGCTGCCTGGAGAGGGAGGGCCCTGCCCCGGCCTCCTCTCGGAGGGTCCCCTTGGGTTTGGAGGCCAAATCTGGAGCCCGAGAATGGCCCGTTCCTTCCTCTTACCACATGGCCCCCCAGCTCAGAGGAGGCTTCTCTGGGCAAACATGGCACCTCCTCCTCTCCGACAAGTCCTCCCGTCCTTCCTTTCTTCCTAGGAGCTGCCACCGAGGGACAAAATGCCATTTTCCCACCCCTAGCGGGACGTTGCCTTCCCTCTGCCTCTCCTGGCCTCGCTGGCCATCTGGGGAAGTTCAGGTCGTTGCTGCTGGTCCCACTGACCGCTCTCCACTCCTCCCCTCAGACGACATCACCCCCTCACCTATGGGTGCAAGGCTCTGTGCTGGGCCCTGGATGGAGTGCCAACTGTTCAGGGAAACAGAGGCTGAATCTGGAGCCCAAAGGCTTTGAGAAGTGGAAGAAGCAGCAGAGGGAGGCCAGTGAGTCCCCCCTCCCCCAGGCCCCTTGGCTCATAGGGGAGGAGCCAGCAAATCTGAGAGGGGACGGATCGCTCAAGGCCATTCAGGCCAGTAGAGGCAGAGCCAAGACTGGAATCCGGATCCTCTTAGAGGACCTGGGTTCAAATCTCAGCTTTTCTCTTTACCGTTTGTTTGGCTTTGGGCAGCTCCCTGAACTTCTGGGTCTGGGACCCTCCTTTGTACAATGAGGGGATGGAGAGGTCTAAGAAGCTGGGAAAAGTCCTGAGGGCTTTTGAAGGCCAACCAGAAGCCCCTGGTCCTTGGGAGTGGGGCCTGCTCTCAGCACAGTGCCTGGCACAGTGGAGGGACTTCATGAACGTATTTTGCCTGAATGGCTAAGGTCCTGGGTGGAGGCTGAGGCCAGCTCAAGCGAGTGCTCAGAGGCCCCACCTGCAGCCTGGCGGCCCCCTCAATTGCTGAGGACCTAGGCTGGGTTAGGAGAGTAGCCGCCTTGTTGAAATCCTGAACCTTGGGCCAACTCTTCCAGGAAGGCTGCCTTGAGTGCCTCCAGCACGGGGCCTGGAGCTCGTCCCCCTCAGCTTCTTATCTGTGCCCTCCCTTGGACCCTGGACACGAAAGGCACTCAGACAGGGTTGGTCGAATCTAGATTTCGGAGCAGGTCCTTGGTGGCCTCCTTGGGGTGGGCCTCATCCTCCCCAGCTTCCCAGCCAGTGCCCTGCACAGCTCCCCTCCTCCTCCTTCCTCCCCATTCGGCCTTGACCATGGGTGGATCCATGCTGTTGGCTCCCCAGCTGTTTCTGTAAAGCATCCCCCACCCCTCCGCTCCAGGAAACCTTTTCCTCGTTAACATTCTCTTTCAACTGAACAGGGTTTGCCGTTCCCATTAGTTCCACTCCGAGGGCTCGTTTCTGGGCCTGATTCTTTCCACCCTGCCCTGTCTGTCCTCCCTTCCCCCATTTTCTCACCTCCTCCGGCCCACTTCCCTGCCGTCAGCTGCCCCCTTTGGGGCCTGGAGAACTGACATCCCAGAGCGGCTGGGAGAAGCTCCATGGACCCAGCCTGCAGCTTGGCCCAGTTTTCTAGGCACGAAGATTAGGATCATGACATGCTGGGCCTCAAGATCTAGAACGTGGAATGTTAGAACTGGGGAACCTTAGAACCCAAAGACCCATCTAAGAACTGGAGGGGGACCTTCCCCACAGTGTGGAATGGACCTTCCCAGGTGCTGGCTCAGACCCGAAGGGACCTTCTAATGCAGAAGCCAGCATTTCTGAGCTGGGACACTCCTTAGAACAGAGAACCAGCGCAGCAGGTCTGGGAAGGAACAAGGTCAAGGGGCCCTCGCACTGTCCCAAGCCTCCCTTTCTTCACCTGTAACAGGAAGTTCCTTGTCAGCCCTGCCTCTGCGTCCTCCCACCAAGCTGCCTATGGAGGCCTGAGGAGGAGCCAGCACTGAGTTTTAGGGTGGGATGGAGATAACGGCAATCACCAACAACTCAGCCACAGCAGCAACAGCCAACAGAGCAACCAACAAAACAACAAAAGCAACAGCAGCAGCCACGACCACCACCAGGTAAGCAACAGAAACAGCAACAACCAACAACAGCAACAACCTACAAAACAACAAGTAAACAACAGCAGCAACAGCAGCAGCCACAACCACCACCAGGTAACCAACAGAAACAGCAACACCCACCAACCACCACCAAGTAAAGGACAGCAACAACTAACAACCGCCACCACCATTAGCAAACACCCCCAAACACCACCGCCACCCAGCTAGACAACACCACCAAGACTCCAGCCCTGCACACTCAGGCTGCAGGCTGGGCCTGTCCTGGTTCTGTCCTTTCGTCCATGGGCAAATCCCTCCCCTCGCCTGAATCTCTGCTTGGTCCTTTGTGAATTGATGGGTGCCTGCGTGTGTTTTATTCTGAAATGCCGGGTTCTTGTCCTTCCCTGCCTCTCTTAGGTGCGGCAAGACAGAGAAGGTGCCAGGGGAAAGAACCCTCATTCGAGAGCCAGGCTCAGAATTTCCTCCAGGACCACCAAGCAAAGTGCTTTGCAAGCAGTAGGCACTTAAGCATTGCCCATGGAACTGTTTGTTGAACTCAGAGGAGGCTCAGCCCCCCAAGGCAGAGGTTCTGGTCCCCTCCGGGCTATGGATCCATGGGACCCTCTTCCTCTCTCATAATAACCAAGCAGTTAGTAACCACAGGAACCCCCTGGAGGACTGAAAGTAGAAACAGGGAATTTCTGAGCTGGAGGAGCCCTCAAGGATTGCCATTTTAAACTCTCATTTTACAGGGGAGGAAACTGAGGCCTAGGAAGGAGGAAGGACTTCTCCAAGGCCATGTGGCTGGTTCGTTGCTGAGCCAGCCCCAGAACCTGGGGGGCTTTGGGGGAAGGGGCCTCATCCACGGTCCTTTCCATATCTGTGCTCTGGTCACCCCCCATGGAGGGGGGCGGGTAAGAAGGGAGAAGGAGGCTGTGTGTGTTCGAGATGGGGCTCACTCAGAGGCCGGCCCTGCCCACGTTCCCTCGGGGCAGCTGTCTTCACATACGTCCT
>NW_025356104.1:0-2468 GCF_016433145.1 Gracilinanus agilis | reverse complement strand
CCCCCTATATATATATATATATATATATATATATATTTTAAAGAGATATATAGATGTACAAACATCTATCTCTCTCCATATCTATACATCTCATATGTACCTAGTTTTTGCTTTTTTTTTTTGTCTCTCCTCTTAGAAGTTAAACCCCTCAAGGGAAAACTGTTTTTGCCTTCCTTTACATCCCCAGCACATGATAAAATTCTAGAACAGAAGGCCTGACTGTTCTAGAACAGGGTCTGACACATAGTAAATATTTAATAAACCAGTGAAGCAATTGGAGCCCTGATACTGGAGTTAGAACTGAATTTAAAACCAGCCTCAGGCACTTAATAATTGTATGACCCTAGGCAAGTCACTTTACCTCTCTTTACTGCAGTTTCTTCCATTGTAAAATGAGGGTAATAATAATAATAATAATAATAATAGCATCTACCTATTAGGGTTGTTGTGAAAACCAAATGTGATAATATTTGTAACAAAAGCACTTAGCACAGTACCTGACACATAATTATCACTCCATGAATGCTTATTCCCTTCCCCTAATAAATATTCACTGAATGAATGAATGACCAGCTGGGGAGATGGCTACTTTATACTGCATAGCCAATAAAAGGCTTATGTCCCAGGACTAGGGAACTCAACTCACTCTCCTGCCTTTCACCTTCCTGTCACCCCTCTCAGTCATTTATAATGAAGTGAGATCTAGCACCATTTCTTCCCAAGATAATTTGCTTTTTAAACAAAGGTTCATGAATCCAAAGTGAATCTTAAATTGCTGGAATATCAGCAGAAAAACTAAATGAAGTTGTTGGAGATTTTTCATCTAGAACTTTTCCTTTTAGACGACAACTGAAAAACCAGAGGTCTGAGATCTGGTTGATGGATCCACCAAACTGTCAGAGGGCCTTAGTTTCTCTCCTGCACACAGATCAATACCTCCATGCTTCCTTTAGATGACGCCAAGTTTATTCTCTCCTAATTTTCACTTCTACGACCTCTATGCTTCCTTCCCAAGCCCAGTCCCCATCCTGTTTCTTTGTTGAGGGACTTGGGCCCATGACTCACTGGGCATGCTTTCCCTCATGTCTCTGTTTCCTCACACTGTTGCCCAGAATGACATGTGGACTTTCTCAACCTGGGAAACCATCTCCACCCCCATCATGTGGGGTAAGTTCTTCTTGCCTCTTAGGAGTGAAGATGGAACCAAAGGAACTAAGTCATCAGGAAAGCTGACTTTTCTCCAAGCCTCCTCCCTTATCTATGCTCTGTCTTCTGAGTTTGAAGTTTATGATTCTTATAATAGCTCATCTTCATACAGCAGTTTAAGGTTTACAAAGTATTTTATATACATTATCTCATTCAGCCTTCACAACAACCCTGAGGCAGGTGTTCTTATTATACCCATTTTTATAGATAAGGAAATTGAGGGTCAGTGAGGGACCTTTAAAAAAAAAAAAAGCCTAACTGACAGTTTAATGAAAACTCTAAGACAGAAAGGCATGGGCTAGGCAAATAGGGTTAAGTGACTTGCCCAGGGACACACAGCTAGGAAATATCTGAGGCCACATTTGAATGCAAGTCCTCCCAATTCCATGTCAGGTGCTCAATCCACTGTGCCACCTAGCTGCCCAGTCGGGAGGATCTTACAGTTCATATGACCATCTATCTTCATTTTGCAGATGAGGAAACTGACACCAGAGAGGATTAGTAACTGGCAGAGTTGAAATTCAAACTCAAGTCCTCCAACTCCAAATCAAGCTCTCTCCACTTTGCCATGTGGCTTCTTATCAATAGTAGGATTTTAAAACCAGAAGAAACCATAGAGATTATTTAGACTCAGCCAGATTATCAAAGGCAAAATCCACCAACTTATTTATCTACCTTACTTTGGGAGGCTAGTCACTTTTGTCAGAATTTAGATGCTACGTGTGTATGTAACATTTCTTTTCCACTTCAAACGCAAAAAAATAATGCAGTTGCCCTCCTTAACACAGTACTGTTGTTCTCTGCCAAAACTGGGGGGATTTGGGACAGTGGGAAGAACGATGTTTCTTTGTATGGCTTGTTTTACTTGGCAAAGATATAGTAAAAAAACAGGACAAAATAGATGCTGCTCCTAATTTATGCCTCTGGTCAAGTTTTGATACCATTTTGGACAAGAATAGCATTTATTTGGCTAGGCTGTAAAGGAATCTTGTGATTTCCAATCTTGCTAGAAACAAAGGGATCTAAACAAGTTCACTCTCAGAAATCAGCCTTAATGTCTCTTCTAGAGTAATAAGAGCTGTGATTTATATAGCAGGCACAAAGAATGTCATGTTGTTGCTATTGTTCAGTCATGTCTGACTCTCCATGACCCCATTTGGGGTTTTCTTGGCAAAGATATTGGAGTGGTGTGCCATTTCCTTTGCCAGTTCATTTTACAGATGAGGAAACTGAAGCAAACAGGGTTAAGTGACCTGCCCAGG
>NW_025356103.1:0-4295 GCF_016433145.1 Gracilinanus agilis | reverse complement strand
TATAAAATATATAATATTTATTTATATCTTGACATTTCATCCTATAGAGTTTTTACTGTTCCTCTAAGTATATTTCTTCTAGCTACCCTGATGATAATTACAATTTTAAGAGGTATGGATATCATCTTTTCTTATAGGAATACAAATCATTTGAACTTATTGGGTCACTTAAAAAAAGTTTTTTTTTTTTATTTTGGTTTTGTTTTTTTACCTCTCTTAATTATCTTCTGGTGATTATTTTGAGTTCTGTGTTTGGACATCACATTTTCTATTTAAGTTTGGTCTTTTCTTTATAAATGCTTGGAAGTCTTAAATTTTATTAAATGACCATACTTTCCCCTGCAGGAATATAATCAGTTTTGCTAGGTAGTTGATTCTTGGTTGTAGACCCAATTCCCTTGCTTTCCAAAATATCATATCCCATGCCTTCTGGTCCTTCAGTGTAGACTCATCCAAATCCTGTGTTATCCTAACTGTGGTTCCATGGTATCTGATTGAATTCTTAGCAGCTTGTAATATTTTTCACTTGGTCTGGTAGTTCTTGATTTTGTCTCTAACATTCCGGGGTGTTGTCAATTGGGAATTAAATGTAGGAAGTTATCTGTGGATTCTTTCAATCTCCACTTTTCCCTCTTGTTCTAGAATGTCAAGGCAGTTTTCTTGGATAATTTCCTTTAAGATGATGTCTAGGCTTTACCTTTTGTCATGATATTCCACTAGTTTAATAATTCTTAAATAGTCTCTCCTTGATTTGTTTTCAAGATCTGTGATTTTGTCAATAAGGTGCTTCATATTTTCCTCAATTTTTCATTCCTTTGATTTTGTTTTATAGATTCTTGCTGCCTTGTGAAGTCATTTGCTTCTAGTTTTTGGATTCTAATTTTTAAAGACTGAATTTCATCCCTAGTTTTTTGGTCTTCCTTCTTCTGGTCTGATTTATTTTTTGTAGATTATTTTGCAACTTCTTTGCCTCATTTTCAAGATGGTCAATTTTGGATTTCAAGACGCCATTTTCTTATTTTAGTTAATACATTTTTCTTTTCCTAATTGTCTTCAGCCTCTCTTAATTGTTTTTTGAGTTCTTGAGTTAATTGAATTTTGAGTTCTTGAGTTAATTGAATTATGAGTTCTTCCAAAGCCTGTGCCCAATTTGCTGGAGTTTCTATGCTTTTGCTTGCTGTTCCTTTGTCTCCTCTGTTTCATTTTCTGTTTGTTCTTTACCTGGATAGAAGCTATTGATTGTAATTGCTTTCTTCTTTTTCTGTTTTTTTAGTCATATTTTTTCCTTCTTTCTTTCCTGTAAATGGCTGAAATCTTGCTCCTCTGTTTATTTGCTGGATCTGTGTGTTTGGGCTATTCTGTCCTAAAGAGGCTTCTTCACTGCTCTGCTGATTTTCTAGGTTATAGTGATGGTTTTAATGAACCCTGAGGTCAGATCTTCCTCAGCTGGCAGAAAAAGCTGAAGGTGTCAGTTGTTACAGCTACTTTCATTGTAGTCTATGTGGTAGTGGTGTTGGAGTTTCCCTGCCCTCTGAAGGCTTGTTATCTGTCCTATTGATAAGATTAAGCCAGGGAAGAGTTGATCTGTAGAGTTGGATGTGCCCTGAGGCCAAAACATTGTGAAAGGTGTGTGTGTGTGTGTGTGTGTGTGTGTGTGTGTGTGTGTGTGTGTGTGAAGATTGTGTTTTGGCTGTGACTAGGCTGCCCTCTCAGTGCTTCTCCTCCAGCTATCTCCCTCCTGTCTGTGTTCAAAGCCCTGAGCCTGGCACAGCTGTGCCAGCAAGGCATTTCCTCTGGACTAGTGCCCTTGCATGTCAAGAGATTCCAGGAACTGCTGGATACTCAGCACAGTCTGTGGGGGAGAGTTCCTGGGATCTTTCTTTTTCCTTTCCTTCCAACCCGACAGTTCAAGAATTTAGGCTTTTATTGGCATACCTTTTAAATTGAGTCCAACAGGAGGGTCTCACAGCTCTATCCTGTTGTTATATTTGGTTTTCTATCCCCTCGAAGCACTTTGTTTTTGATTGGTATGGAAGGCTTTTCAGAGGTCTGGAGTTTTCCTCCATCTACACCGCCATCTTCCCAGAAACTAAACTAATTTTTAAAATCATAATCTCTGGTAGTCTGTTAATATCTACATTGTCTGTCATTGATCTATTTTCCATGTCAGTTTTTTCGATGATATTTCATATTCTCTTTCATGAATACATTCTTTTGCTTTTGTTTTATTATTTCTTCTTGCCTTAGGAAATCATTAGCTTCCCCTTGTTCAGTTCTAGGTTTTAGTTAATTATTTTCTTCTGTAAATTTCTGGATCTCTTTTTTTTCATTTTGGGATTTGGGTGGTCTTACTTTCATTAATTTCTTGATTTCCTTGCATTTCTCTTATTTTTTCCTAATTTTCCCCTTAAGCTCTATTATTTGGCTTTTAAGGTCATTTTAAAGGTCTTCCAAAACTCTTTTAGAGCTGAAAATTTATTGTTTTTCTTTGTTATTTTAGAAGTAGGTGTTTTTATTGAATTATCTTCTGAGTTCGAACCCAGATCTTTTCTCTACCCATAGTAGCTGTCAATAGTTGAGTTCTTTCTCTTTTGTTGGTTCATTTAAAAAAATTATCAGGGGGCAGCTGGGTAACTCAGTGGATTGAGAGCCAGGCCTAGAGATGGGAGGTCCTATATTCAAATCTGGCCTTAGACACTTCCCAGCTGTGTAACCGTAGGCAAGTCACTTAACCCCCATAGCCTAGCCATTACCACTCTTCTGCATTGGAGCCAATACACAGTATTGACTCCAAGATGGAAGGCAAGTGTTTAATAATAAAAAAAAATTATCAACCAGGCCAATAGGCTTAATTATTAGTTTTATGTTAGTCTCAAAATTCTTGAGGTGTGGGGATAATACCTCAGATGTCAGGATTTTTTTGTGATTTTTTATTTTCTGGGCCCTATTTAGTTCTTTTAATTTCTGTAATTCATAGTCAACTATAATCTATGGTCCTATCACTCAAGCCTCAGTATTTGAGGTACTCCAACCAGATGTCTCTGGAAGTTCTGCCACTGCAAGCAAACAGGCCATTTCGCCCATCCCACTTATGCCAGAAGCCTTGGACTCAACTCTCCTCAGGTGATCATAGCTGATAGGAACCTAGTTCCTGAGCACCTACACTCACCATTGTGTGCTCCTTCCTCACTCTGCCTCTCCTGAAGCTTCTGGTCTTAGAACTTGGGCCCCTGAAATACTCTTCAAGTTGGATTTACAACCAAGCCAAGGTTACAGCACACAGACCCTCATAGCATTTGCTCCCTATTGACTTTACTGATGATATCTGCCACTGGAATACAAGCTCCCAGGTCCATCAAATAAGCAAGGCAACTGGTCTTGTCCTCATGGCTTGGCTCTTGTTGACTCTGTGGTGTTCACTCCAAAGTGAGAGGTCAGCTGTGGTGAAGAGAGGATCCTTTGATTTGGGGCTACAGTCTGCAAGCTATTCTCAGTGCCTTCTGCCTGCCAACTTCACTGATATCTCATGAAAGATCCTAAGTTCAACAGCCAGTATTAGGTTGCTTTTACTGTTCAGGGCCTATCAGTTATGGATTTTGTATTGTTTGCTCTAGGAGGTTTGCACTCTCTGGTGGGATTGAGACCAGGGAAATCATCGACCTTCCTTCCTAGTTATCCTTAGTTATTCAGTTTCACTCCTGACTCACCTATTTTTGCCTCTTTTAGCTCTGATTCTATGGGGTTTTTGTTGTTTGTTTGTGAGGATCTTGAGGAGAGCAAGGAAGTTTCATGCTCTCCTCCACCCAGTAGACTCTAGACTACCATAAAAATAATACAATTTAGGCAAGTCTGACCCCCCATTCCTGAGAGTCTAGGTAACCATGGTTAAACCATAAAGAGCAACTATTCATAGAGGCCTTCAGGCTAGGAAGTACTTAATCTTCTAAGGTACTAAGAAATGTCTTAGAGTCAAACATGGCCTGAAAGGAATATATCTATCTTTTACCTAAGGATGAATAAGTGGTACCAGAGACTGTAGATCAGTGGCTCTGATTACTACAGGTGAAGGTGAATAGAATAACTACAAAGAAAGGACCAACAGTAAGAAATTATGCAGGAAGATAAAACAGGTTGAAAGCAGATAATGTCACTTGATTCATCACTTAGGATGTCTTTCATACCTCTGAGAAAGTGTTTTCAGTTGAGTGATGGAACTGGAAGCCATATTGCAAGGGATTGAGAAGTGAAATGAGAGGGAGTGAAAATGATATGTGTATATATATATATATGTATAT
>NW_025356102.1:0-1048 GCF_016433145.1 Gracilinanus agilis | reverse complement strand
GGGCCATGGTGCTCACTCACCGTTTCCTTATTGGGAAGCAGCTCCTTTCGGATCCTGAAGAAGTTCTTGCCATACTGTCGGAGCCCCTTAATAAAGCGTTTCTGCGTTGAAAGAAAAAAGTGAAATGTAAAAAAAAATTTTTTTTTAAATAAAAACAACAATAAAAATAAAACAGGATGTCGGCAAAGCAAAAATCCTTTTACTCAGCACACAAAAAAGAAATAAAGGTTTCGGCTAGCGAAGGCAGCTCGGTCACAGCGGGGCCAAGACCGGGCAGCACCGAAAGCAGCTCAGGAAAGCCTTCGCCCCAACACTAGCAATAATACACCAACGACACCAGCACTGGCGTAGGGAAACTTGGAGCATTTGCAGCTCCCTACAGTCCCGCCAGTCCGGCCCAGCCCGGGGCTCGGCTAGCATCTGTGGGGTCGTCTCTGTTTCTCTGCCCTCCGCGGCGGCATTTCATTAAAGCAAAGCGGAAGCGAGCTGCTTCCCATGAAGAGGGGGTCCTCTACCAGGGAGAGGGAGCAGGAGGAGGTCCAGGGCACATCGGCCTGAGGACTTTCCTCTAGCTGGGTTTCCCAGAGCTCAAGCGGGGCTCAGTCCAGAACAGCTTCCCCGGGCAGCTCCTGGGCCTCCCTGGGGAGGGGCTGAGGGCAGCCCCTGGGTACCACCTCCCAGAGCTGCCAGCTTTCGGAGGGCCTAGGCAGGGTGGGCAGGGGCTGCACCTCTCCGTAGCGCTTCCCATCTTTTGCAGGCAGCAATGGGAGAGAGGGAGGGAGGACGGAAAAGAGGGAGGGATGGAAGGAGAGGGAGGAAGGAAGGCCCCGTACCCCTCCCTCTGCACCCCCACCCCAGCCCCAGCCACAGGTAAGCCCCAGCCAGGTGCCCTACACGAGGTCTCTAGAGGTGGGGAGCAGCAGCCGCCCGCTGCCGTCACTGCGGAGGTAAACCAAACCCGCTTGTCACTGGGGGCTCTGACACTACAAAGGGGAGGGAGGAAGAGGAGGGAAGGGGAGGGGGAAGAGAAAGAGGAGGAGGAAGGGGG
>NW_025356101.1:0-3992 GCF_016433145.1 Gracilinanus agilis | reverse complement strand
GAAGGAAGGAAGGAAGGAAGGAAGGAAGCAAAGACATTCCAGGCACTGGGAATATGTCAGCAAGATTCATCTAAGAGCATGTGAAGGACAGACTAGAAAGCAAGAGGCTAGAGATTCAAGAGACCAGTGCCTAGCCTAAAGGCTTTGAAAACAACAGAGACTTAATAAATGTTTGCTAAATTGAATTAGATTGAATTTACCAGACAGAAGAAGGCTGTTATAATAATCAATAGAGGTAATTATGGCCTCCACTAATGTAGCCACTGTGAGGATGGAGAAGAGAGGACAGATGTGAGAGATTTCAAGGGAAAAACTGAATACAGTGAATGACTAAGGGACGTATTGTAGGAAATTCCTAGTGATCTCGTGAGTGCCTCTGGCCCTTTGTCTGTCTAATACACCATGGAAGCAGGGGGTGGAAGGGAAACTTGGGTTCCCATTTCAGACTTTAAATATATTCATGTTCCCCAAAAGGCAAGTGGACAGTATAAGAAAAAAAGATCAATGTAGAGAAGGCAGGAAACGCAGGGTGCTGTAGCCTTACTCTACCACTCACTGTGCTATGTGACCTTGGCCCAGTTATTTCCCCTCTTTGCGAATCATATGACTGAGTTTGGGTCCTGGCCCCAAGACATTCTTTCTGTAAAATGGGGAAAGTTATATTCATGCTATCAATTTCATTGGATGGTAATGAGGCCATTCCTCAATTGGGGGATATCCTTTTAGTTTCCAATTCTCTGCCAGCAGAAAAAAAGCATGTATAAAATTTTTTGTACAAACAGGTCCTTTCCCATTTAAAAAAAAATCTCTTTGGGATACAGACCTGGTAGTGGTATTACTGGATCAAAAGATACACCTTCTTTTATAGCCTTTTGGGCATATTTCCAAATTGCCTTCCAGATCAGTTCACAACTCCAATTTTGCCACATCACCTCCAACATTTATCATTTTCCATTGGCCATCATACTGGCCAATCTGATAGGTATGAGACAACACCTTCGAGTTGTTTTAATGTGCATTTCTCTAGCAAGAGGGATTTAGAACATTTTTTATATGATTATTGATAACTGATTTCTTCATCTGAAAACTGCCTATTCATATCCTTTGACCATTTATCAATTGGGGAATGACTTAGTTCTTTATATATTTGAGAAATGAGACCTTTATCAGGGAAATTTGTTATGAAAATTTCCCCCAGTTTATTTCTTCCTTTCTAATCTTCGTTGCATTTGGTTTTATTTTTATAAAACCTTTTAAATTTAATATAATCAAAATTATTCACTTTACATCTTGTAATGTTCTCTAACTCATTTGGTCATAAATTCTTCCCTTTGACACAGAACTGCCAGGTAAAAGACTCTACGTTCCCCTAATTTTCTTATAAGATCACTCTTTAAGTTTAAATCATATACCCATCAAAAAAAAAAAAACAACTTTAGGGGCAGCTGGGTAGCTCAGTGGATTGAGAGTCAGGCCTAGAGACAGGAGATCCTAGGTTCAAATCCAACCTCAGACACTTCCCGGCTGTGTGACTCTGGGCAAGTCACTTGACCCCCATTGCCCACCCTTACCAATCTTCCACCTATGAGACAATACACAGAAGTTAAGGGTTTAAAAAAAAAAAACACAATTTTACCTTCTGTCTTAGAATCAATACTGTGTGTTGGTCCCAAGGCAGAAGAGTGGTAAGGGCTAGGCAATGGGGGTTAAGTGATTTGCCCAGGGACACACAGCTAGGAAGTGTCTGAGGCCTGGTTCTCAATCTACTAAGCCACCCAGCTGCCCCCTATATACACATTTTGACCTAATGTTGGTATGAGATATTGATCTAAACCTAATTTTTTCATACTGTTTTCCAGTTTTCCCAGTAATTTTTGTCAAATAGTGATCTTATCCCAAAAAGCTAAGATCTTTGGGTTTATTAAATACTAGATTGCTGAGGTCATTTACCCCTACTCTACTCCATTGATCTACCAATCTATTCCTTAGCCAGTATCAGATTGTTTTGATGATTACTTTATAAAACAGTTTAAGATCTGGTATTGCTAGGCCACCATTGAATGGTGAAAGGAAAGAGTCTTGTAAAATTTAAGTATTAGAGAAATAGGAATTGTTATTATTATCATTACTCTGCCTGATTAGTAATTAGACCTCATATTTCCACAGATTTAGTTTCCACAAAATTAGCTTTATAAGGAATCATGAGATCATAGATTTTGATGTAGAAAGGACTTTAGAAATCATCTGACTTATCCTGCCTCAACTCCAAGGAGAGACCATTGTGTGGGTGAAAATGAAGGGATGGAAGGTAGGAAGGTAGGATAGATGGGAGAACGAAGAGAGGAAGGTAGAGGAAGGGAAAGGAAGGTGGTAGCTGTCCCAGCCTGGACAGGGGTTTATTGACCAGAGCCCTCAAATGAATGATCAGAGAGCAACTTTAGGGTTTGAATAGTTAGGTTTTATTTTAATTAGAAAGGGAAAGGTCTAGGGAAAACTAGGAGGTAGGCAGAAAGGGAAAAAGGCACCAAGAGAGAGATCAGGGTTCAGGATAGAGAGAGCTAGCAGATCAAGAGAGCCCAGCCAGCCTCCAAGGTTGAGAGAGAAAAGGCACCAAACTTTCCCTTTTATACTTTCCCTGACACCTCCCCCAAAGGAATTGGGAGGTGTCAGGGCAAGTTGTAGCAGAGAGAGTCCTGGGAGACGTAGTCTTCCAGGGCTTACAATAATTTCAAATGACACATTCCCCCCTGTGATCCTTTGGGAGACCAATCTCCCCAATGGATCATAACAAACATAAATAAATTTACAATTACAATAAATAAAGGGTAAATACATTAATACAAGGGTAGAACGGTAACAATTTTTACAATATGAAGAAATCAAATGGCACTTCTTTTACAAAAATATTCAGGGGGCAGTCCCCTTTTTTCACAACAAAATAGATACATACATAAAATTTTGATGTAGAAAGGACTTTAGAAATCATCTGACTTATTCTGCCCCAACTCCAAGGAGAGTCCATGAATGCCCTCTCCACCTCCCTTGAATCCATGGACTACTTTTGCTCCTTTTCTCCTCCCCAAACATGGATGATGCTAAGCATCTGCATTCTCTCCTATTTCCAAGGTTCAGAGTTCTGCTAAAGTTGCCCTGATCAGGTTCAATGAAAATGAACAATAACTATCCACAACTGGGACCTCATTGCAACACACAAATCCTTTTGGATTCATTTCTGATTTATTATCACATTGCCTGGCCACAGTGACTATTCTAAAGCCTCCTTTTCCTTCAATGGCCTCATTTTACCTCCTTCCCCCTTTCTCTCAGCAGATGACTTTTCCTCTTAGTTACTTGACTGAGAATGTTGAGGCTACACCACTGAAGTGTCCTCAGCCTCTGTCTTTTCCACTTGAGAAACACTCCTTTTTCTCTCATTTTTTCTTCCTTTCCTCCAGTGTCAGAGGGTGAGGCTGTCCTCTTTGGCAAGGATCATCCCCTCCCTTCCTTGGAACTTTGCTCCATTCTCTCATCCTCATCTTCAATCTGCCTCTCTGCTGACACCTTTCCTGATGGCTACAAACACACTAAGATTTCCTATATCCTAAAAACAGACAAACTTCCCTTGGCCCTTTTATCCCCTTGAATTATTTGATCCTTTTTTATCCCTTTTATCTCCTCAAATTATTTCTTCCTTCCTCTTCACTGACAAACATTTAAGAACAACCAATCAATAAACAGTTATTAAGTGTCTATCATGTGCTAGGCACTGGGGATACAAAAAGAGACAAAAGATAGTCCTTGCCCTCACTTGACTTGACTAGATGGAGGGGGAGAAACTCACCCAATATGCCAATAAATACATACAAAGAAAGCTACCTACAGGATAAATAGGAAATAATTAACAGAGAGAAGGTGCAAGTAATACCTCCTTTTATCCAGCTTTGCTTTATTACACTTCATAGCTATTATATATAGTATATATGGATATTTTT
>NW_025356100.1:0-3601 GCF_016433145.1 Gracilinanus agilis | reverse complement strand
CATTTTTAAATAATTTAGCAGTAGTAATTTAATTTAAAAAAAGGTGCCTCATCTACTAACAAGTGAAACACCCCCTATTCTTATTGCAATACCTTACTGTGGTGAGGACATGATCCAGAGCACAAAGATAAGCTGTGTTCTACCATGCGAGAAATACTTTCAATATAATAATAGCTAGCATTTATAAATCACTTATGGTTTGCAAAGCTCTTTTTCATATGGTCTCTCATTTGATCATAGGCATAGACCAGCCAAACTACACACAGAAAGGCATGTCACCAGTGGGCTGGTAACATGGTCAAGAAATCTTTGGACATGGAAAGTGATGAAACAAAAAATATGAAATGCCCTTCAGTCTGGTACAACCCATTTCCACTTCTAGAGTGACAGCGTAGAGTTGGGGTTGGGAGAAGGAGGAGAGAGGCAATGAGTGCTAAGAATTGTTCAGTTTTTTAGAATCTCTATAAACATGGACTGGCTATTAGTGTGAGATCTTTGTCCAATGACCAATGAATCAACATCATTTGGAGGTGTCAAACCATATTAATTCAGCAGAATGTAAGTTCCTTAGAGAAGGATAATTTCATTTTTGGTTTTTGTGTTCCCACATCCTAGAAAATACCCAAAAAATAGCAAGTGTTTAGTAAATGTTTGTTAATTGAATTGAATTTATATTGTCACTATAAGTATTACAGCTAAATGGAAGGATGACTTATATATGTTCTTTGTAGAGGTAAATAAAGGATAAGGTGAAATGACTTTTATTATACATACGAAGGCAGTCCAAAACATCATTTCTTGGCCATTTTGAATATATGCTTATGTTATGCAATATATGTGATGCTTATGATAGTCATTTCCCAAAATACTGCCTAAAAATTTCAATTTAAGTAATAGTATTAATTACAGAAGATGAAGGGCATGGGATTATAGGTAGGCAGCTAGAGGTACAGTAGTTAGAATGATGGATTTACAGATGTTGAGACCTGAAATAAAATCCTCTCTGAGGTTCATGTTGTGGGGTCTTGGGCAAATCTTAACTGCTGTCTCAGTTTCTTCATCTATAGAAATTGAGGTAATAGAGCACCTATCTCATATGGTTGTTGTGAGCACCAAATAAGATAGCATAAAGTGCTTTGTAAATCTTAAAGCATTACATCAATGCTCACCATTATTATAACTTTACAGCTGAAAGGGACCTTACAGACTATCATTTTTCTGAGTTCAAAATCTGGCCTCAGACACTTACTAGCTATGTGACCTTGGATGAATCACTTAATCCTGCTTGCCTCAGTTTTCTCATCTGTAAAATGAGATACATAGAAGGAAATGGCAAACCATTCTGGAATTCTTGCCAAGAAAATTCCTAATAGAGTCAAAAGAGTCAAACACAACTGATAAATGTTTGAAAAACAACAATAATTTGATCCTCAAAATCTTTAGTGCTAAAGTTGGTGTAGGGAGAATAATGATAAATATGCTAGAAAACAGTAGTTAGATGGAAGAAAAGAGTCCAAAGATATGCATCCTACACAGAAGCCTTGTGACAATATATCACACATTTTTGAGAAAAGAATTGAGGAATCAGAACACCGTGACCATTAAATAACATTGGAACAATGACTAAAACTGATTCTCTTTTACTAGACAGCAAATGACTTGTGAATGATGCTCATGGGAACCATTCATGAATTAATGGTCCATGGATATACTGACCATTGATCTGTCAGGATAAAGATAAAAATTATTATAAAGCTACAAGAAAGAATAAAAATGAGAAAAAGCTATGACATGAAACATAAGAGATCTAACCTAGCTTTTTTAAATTAACTATTGATGTTGAAAAAATGGAAAATAGAAGAAAGGATTCAAAACTGAATGTAACAATTTCTTAAGGAAACTTAATCAATAAAATTAATTTTCTTAATAAGGAGATCAAAAAGAACTTCCAAACTACATTATCCATCAATCATTTCTTCTTTTTGCTAAATGAGGCTATATAAAAAGCAAGGAGCAACAATGCTGGAGTATGATTGTAGAAGATTATCAACAATGTCACTTCATGTGATTGCAAGAAGCAGCAGAGGGAAACAAGTTAAAAAATAGCTTAGTGAGAGTCGACTAAGAAAAGTCTTCTTGAGAAGGACATTTAAGAATGAAATTGGAACGAGGACAACAAACAGTTGAAAAGTGCAAAATATTTTAATACAAATTCTTTTCACTATCAAGAATAGTGGCACCACCATATTTGGACTCAATGTTACAGGTACAAATGAGCTGTATGAATAACTAGAAATATCTCTGAATAAAAAGATGAGAAATATAATTGAATTGGATAAAGTGTAGTAAAGATGTGACAGAATTTTGAAAATATTGAGATATTTATTCTCAAAATATCTGAAAAGGGAGAAGATGCAAAAGCATAGAAGAAAATTTATACATTACTATACCTATGTGCAATACAACATGTATAACTGCCAACTCATGATCCTCATGTCCATTTATACATTAAAAATAAGAATAATCTCCATAATCATCAAAGGCATCTTCTTGAAAAAGATATGACGAGAATAGTTAGATGTTTACAAATGATATCTTGCAGTATACTATATCTTCACAATTACACAATTGACTTAGTTATAGAGACTATAACTATCTGAATTGTTTATTGACAAAAACATTTGTTTTAAGAAAACAGAACAAAGTCATTCCTACAATCAAATGCCTACCATGCATATATCAAAATCATGCAAGATGCCTTGAAATATATAATAAGCAAGATGACTTTGTTTGGTAACCCTCTCATCAAGCAAGACACAAATTAGGGAGTTGTAAATTCGTGAAAGGTATTTACTTTTGTCATATGAGATATCCACTGCGGAGTTCAAGTGGAAGAGGGATTCCCTAAGAATGAGGTCTTCCAAATGCTCCCGTTTATAAATTACTTGGTGACATTTGAATTAATCCCTTGGGCATCACAGAAACAGCTCAACAAAATAATTGAAATCAGTTCTTCATTATTATCCACACAGATAAAACCAAGTGGAGAAAGAATGCCTTTTGTCTAGAGTAGACCATGACATGCAGTTGGACGGACAATTTATAGAGCTTGCCTATCAGTAAATATTTCTGGAATATGCCTAAGGTGCAGCAGTGAACAAGGAAGGAGGTACAGAACTGAATAGAAGAGGAGATCAGGATCAATATATTGTCTTTGACAAATTATATAGCTCCTTAAAAAGAAAAAAAAACAAAACCCAATCTTTTTTTAACACCATTTAAAAATTTATGATATTGTATATTTTTGAGTCATGCAGTGCTAATCTTCAAAAATCTGAAGCTGAAAATAACCCAAAGGGAAGTGGGAAAGCACACATTAGGCAAGAGCAGATATGTTGAAAACAAGAAAATATACAGGAGGTGTGGTCTAAAGTTAACTTTTGGAAAAATGTCTGACTAGAAAAAACCTGATGGTCCCTTCAACCTGACAAATATCAGGATTAAATATGTGCTTCATGGGTCTCCAAGAGAATGTAAGGAAGTGTTGAATTTATGGGAGAGTGTGCTCCAAAGTCACATAGGATGAGCAGACATATGTACA
>NW_025356099.1:0-7222 GCF_016433145.1 Gracilinanus agilis | reverse complement strand
TTTTTAATACTTTTTTAAAATTATTTTTTCTAGCTCTAGGAAACAATTCTTTGGTAGTTTGATAGGTATGGCACTGAATAAGTAGAACTTGGGTAGAAATGTTATTTTTATTAAATTGGCTCAGTTTATCCCTCTGTCTTCATGTGAAAAGTATTTTGTAAGTGTATTCACATAATCCCTAGGTTTGTCTTGACAGTATATTTCCAAATATTTTCTTTGCCTGTAGTTATTTTACATGGAATTCTTCTATCTCTTTCTGCTGGGCTTTGTTGGCAATATATAAAAATGCTAATGATTTATGTGGATTCATTTTATATCTTGCTAAAGTTGTCCATTGTTTCAATAGGTTTTTTAGTTGTTTCTCCAAAGTTCACTAATATCATGATATCTGCAAAGTGTGATATTTTCATTTCCTCTTTGTTGGTTTTATTCTTTCAAGTTCTTTCTCTTATTGCTATAGCTAGTATTTCTAGTACAAAACTAAATAATAGTGATAATGGACATCATTGCTTTACTCCTGATCTTATTGGGAAGGCTTCAAGTTAATCCCCATTATAGATAATGCTGGCTCTTGGTTTTAGCGAAATGCTATTTATTGTTTCTTGTTTTAGGTATTTTTTTTAATTTAGAACATTTTCCCATGGTTATATGATTCATGATCCCCACACAGAGAATATCTTCCTTCCTCACTCTCAGAGCTGACAAGCAATTCCACTGGGTTAATACATGTATCACTGTTGAAATCCTATTTCCATGTTATTCATATTTGCAGTAGAGTGATCATAGAAGAAATTTGTTTAAATTCTTATAAATAGAATCTGTATTATTTTAGATATATAATTAAAAATTCTACTTTATTGATATGTTTTATGCAAAAATTCTTTTCCATCCTATTAGAACAAGCAGCATAAAAATGTTATAAATGTTAGCATATGGCTTAGTATTTGTTGAGCTTGACAAAATGAGTAATAATTGTATTTGTTCTCATTCCTAACACTTATTGGTAGAGTATTATCACTCTTTTAATACATAATTTGTATATTTTCTTTTTCCAGGTAATTTGGGTTTTTACCTTCCTGGCTGCTGTTATCCTGGGGCTTGGATTGGGGCTAGCAGCTAGTGTCGCATTCCAGCTCCTCACCATTGTGTTTCGAACTCAGTTGTGAGTAGATATTGGGCATCATGATCATGAAATCTTTCAGGCTTTGACTAGTCTAAATCAAAAGATAATGACTTTACATTTTTTTTGGAGGAAGAAAGGAGAGTTTAATTGATAAAGATATGTAAAAATAAGATGGGCCATTACATTTTTTTTCAGATTATTTAGAGATAATCTGCAAAGAATAGCAGTATTGCATGATTTTGTAGCTCTAGCCTCCCCACTCCATTTCTACTACAATCTTTGCCATGATTTCAAAGATATTATGTAAAATCCACAAGCTCTTGTTTGCCCACCTGTATAATACAGATAGATTGAATGCAAGTGGAGTAGTGGATAGACAGTATGTCTTAGAGTAAGAAAGACCTAGGGTTCTAGTTCTATGTCAGAAACATTGACTGTGTGACCCTGGGCAAATCATTTAACTTCTGGGTGCCCTTTGCTAATAATATAGATTGTGGAATGATTGCTATTGAATGAATTCATAGGTCCAGACAAGTCAACAAACCATCATAAAGATAACTGCCTTTCAGCAATGTCTAAGAGCTTGGACTGAGGCATGTTAAACTATAGAATATTTAGTTTGAATTTAATTAATTTAATTAATTTAAGTTTAATTTTTTAAAGTACAGTTTTAACTCATTACTGGACAAATTTCAACAAAAATTCTTCTTCTCCTTGGGATTTAAATCATTCCTGCACACAACCAGGTGGTTGGTTCTTAAAGTCTTTCCTTCCAAACCTAATATTCTATAGAAATCATTTATTAATCTTTAGGAACTAAGTAGCTCTATTACAGAGTACACTATCCCCATATTTAAAGTTATAGGAAAACACATCCATAGTAGATGCACATATTTTCATTTAAATATTCCCATACCTAAAATTCCATTAATGAAATTTTATTGGATGCCTCCAATTTGCATGGTAATTATTGGAATAGCAGCTTGCATTTTTAGATAGAAGACTTCTGACTGAATGTAATCTCCTTGAGGGCAGGGACTATTCCATTTTTGCCTTGATATTCTCAGCGCCTAGCATAGTCTCTGGCACAATAGTAGGTGTTTGAAATAAATGCTGGTTGATTGGATGACATAGACCCTTAACATTTACCATACACTTTCCTCACAACCACCTTGGGAATTGGTGTAAGTATTTTTGGGAGAAGAAAGCTGGAAGGGACCTTAGAGATCAGCTAGTCTAGCCTTCTTCATTCTATAAGAAAGGAAATGGAGGACAGAGAACAACATTGTGAAGGTCTCAAAGGTAATAAGTAGCAGAGATGAGAACTGAACCCAGGTCTTCTGACCACCAAATTCTGTGGTCCTTCCACTGTACCACAGTGCTACCATTCTAAAGCTAAAAAAGAGTACTGTTCAGCATGACAGAACTCAAAATAACAGTAATAATTTATATTTACATAGAGTTAACATATTATCTTAGTTGATCTTCAGAACAACCCTGTGAGACAGGTACAATAGGAATCATCTCTATCTGAAAGCTGAGGAAGCTGAAGCTGAGAGAGTTTTAATGATTTATCAATTAGAGGCATCAAAGTCAGGATCTGAACCTGGTTTGATCTGATTGCACTATTCTTTATACCATACTATATTACCTCTCTAAAGAGGAAGAAAAAGAAAAAATATATACTTCTTGTCTTCAAGGGCCTTTTATAATAAGGCATGAAAAAAGATATAAATTTAATACCACCCATCTAGTTTTAATATGTCATAGTACTCATTTTATGCTAATTTCTTTATAGCCCACAATGCAGCACATTGGCCAATGTTGGAAGAAGCAACATCTACAAGAATATAAAAGATTACCCTGATGTAAGAACCTTTCAGTTTTGCTTGATGTATTTTTGATGTTGGTATGTACTTAATTCCCTACAAATTTTCAGAAACTAACATCATATTTCTTTCATGTAGATATATGAGCCAGAGGGAGTCAAGATTTTCAAATGTTCCTCTCCTATCTATTTTGCAAATACTACTTTCTTCAGGAGGAAACTTTTTGAAGCTGTAAGTTTGGGGGAGTTTTAAAAAGCATGCTTATATATATTTTCCATAATTTTTCTAAGTTCCAAAAAAAAAAAAGATTATTCCACTACTTAGCCAAAAAAAAAAATATGGTAGACTCTAATACAAAAGACAATGGATTCTAGCATTGCCTCATAGGCAAGAGTATCTTATATAAAGGTACTTTGGGGTCTTCAGGAGAAAAATCTCTCTGAATGGGGTACATAGTAGAACCATCTCAAGCTGAATTCTGTCCTATAGAAGTGTTATAGTATGGTTTTGTTATTCTGGATTTTGTTGCTTTCTTTCTATCCTTTTGGAACCCAGAGTGAGGAAGAAGTAAGCAACTGAGAAACAACAAAGGAACACTTAATATTTGAATACATCCCTGCTCCTGATTATAATGACAATACATATTAAGTGACTGTGATGTGATGGAGAGGGGCCTGAAGATAGGGTAGGTGAGACTCAGATTTGAAAAATGAAAGAAAGCATAGCATTAACTCTAGGAATCCCCACCACCACCACCACCAAAACCACCACCACCACCATTTTCTTTTAATAGTCACAGAAGAACATAATAGTTTCTCATACCTTTACTAGGCTTGAAATTCTGTTTGCACCTCATCTGGAGGTAAATAAATACTCATTAAATGTTGACTTTTCCATGATATTATGCTTCCTCAAGAAGTACGAAGTAGACATATAGACTTAAATGATAAGTTGCAACTATAGCACAATGGAGATTTTCCTAGTGAGTCCTAATCATTAAAGAAAAACAGTCTTAGCACCATGTACATCATAGAAGATTATGTCAGGATCTTTGTCAGCTGTCTCTCATTCACATGTGTGTGTGTCTACACACACACACACACACACACACACACACACACAGTCTGACTATTTATAATACTAATACTATGACACTAAAAGAGGTAGTATTGGGTAATGGAAAAAATACAGAAGTTGGCAACAAAAGACTTGATTTCCAGAAATAGAGTAGCAGAGGGGAAAGAATAGTAGATTTGGAGTCAACAAATTTGGATTTGAATCCTGATTTATCTACATTTTATTGGTATGATCTTGGTTAAGTTGGCTCTCTCTTCTAGGCTCCAATTTCTTCATCAGTGCAGAGCAATACAGATTACTAAAGGAAAGTTCAGGTTATTTTTTGAGCCAGAGTATCAGGCTGGATAGACTATTGCTCTGTCCCAGGATGGTCTCTTCAGTCTTCTCAAGAACCATTTTAAACATAGGGGTGGGAGAGGGAAGCTCTCTTCATTATTTGTCCTTATTCTTCAATATAACTGAAATCAAAGCATTTAGAAATGAACTATATAAGGAGTGCAGTACATGTTAGCAGGCATATAATCCAATGGCATATATTTCAGGTTGGTTTTAATCCAGTTAGAATATTACGAAAGCGCAACAAAGCTCTGAAGAAAATCCGAAAGATGATGAAGGAGGGACTTTTGCAAATGACACCAGTAAGTGTATTGTATTGTATTGTATTGTATTGTATTGTATTGTATTGTATTGTATTGTATTGTATTGTATTGTATATCATATATCACATATTATGTATCATATCATACTATACTATATATTTGTATATTGATACTGAAACCTTAGTAGTTATCTTTCAAGATTTTAGCCCCATTAATCTACATGTTTCCAAGTTGGTATTAAAAGAAAGTTTTGAACTTCAGTTCCCCTAATTTCAAGACTAGCACATAATATTTCTTTCTACTCAAATAACTGTTGCAAATTAGCTGGCTTAATTTTAAACTATGTTGCAGGTTTTCATTTTCAAAAAAGCACTTTTAGATTTTATTATCCACGTAATTTAGAATCCCATAACCTCTCATGTGGACTCTGGAAGTAGCCTTCTAGTTGTTGCCCCAACCTCTTCCCTCTCTAATTCATACAGCTGCCAAAGTGACTTTTCTAAAGCTCACATCTGATTATTCCATTTCCCTACTCAATAAACTTCAGTGGTTCCCAATGACTTCTATGACCACATATAAATTGTTCTGATATTTAAAGCTCTTCACAACTTGACCATATATAACCATTCCAGACTTAATACAAAGTACTCCCATAATACAAACTACTGCACAGACAAATTGGCCTTTATATTGTTCCTCACACACAATAGGGCAGCTGGGTGACTACTGTTTCTGTAGTCAGGAGGATTCATCTTCCTGAGTTCAAATCTGCCCTCAGACCCTTCTTAGCTGTGTAACCCTCAGCAAACCACTTAACTCTGTTTACCTCAGTTTCCTCATCTGGAAAATGAACTGGAGAAAAAAATGGCAAATCACTCTAGTATCTTTGCCAAAAAACAAAACAAAACAAAACAAAACAAAACAAAAAACAACCAAATGGGGTCACAAAGAATCAGACAAGACTAAAAACAATTGAACAATAACACACAATATCCCATCTTCGATCTCTATGTCTTTGTCCTGGCTGTCTCCCATTCCTCCTTCCTCACCTGATTCTCTTACAATTCATACCTCCCTTCAAAACTCAGCTTGAGTGCCACTGTCTATGTGAAGCTTTTCTTCATTTCCGCCCAGCTGCTCATCTTATCTCCCCCAAATTATCTTGCTTCTATTTTGCATATAATTTGTAGGTACTATATATATAATCTCCTTACTCAAGACTGGGAACTTTCTGAAGGAAGATCTGTTTTAGGTTTGTCTTTGTATGCCCACGTAGCCCAGTACCTAGTATTTAATATGCGCTTGGTGATTGACAGACTTCTATTAACCTAAATAATCTTTTTCTCAATTCAAGATAAGGAAAATAGATAGAATGAATGAATGGATGGATGGGTGGGTGGATGGATGGGTGGATGAATGTACAAATGTGTATAAGTATGCATGTATGTATCATGTACTTATTTTGCCTTTCTACCCTGCAGAAAGGATTTATAGTCACTGATGGCAAGCTCACAAATGCTTATGATAACTCTGATGAGAAGAAGATAGAAGAACTGGATGAGCCTATCACGACTTCAGATCTACCGTTTCACATAGACTGGAATGGAAACCTCCCTGTCAACTTTGAAGTTCCCCAAATCAACCTCCACAGTCTCATTCTTGACTTTTCAGCTGTATCATTTCTGGATGTTTCTTCCATGAGAAGCCTTAAATCGGTAACTTAAAACTTTCTCTCTGCATCTATCTATCAAGGCAGTTCTGCTATAATGGGACATATATATATATATATATATATATATATGGCTCAAAAACACTTTTTAGAAATTTCACTATAATAAACCACAGGGTTTATGGGGGGAATGGGGTTAGAGGAACAATGCTCAAAAAATATCAAGAGTAATACATAAAAAAGAGAGAAACCTAATAAAAATGGCAGCATAGTTTTTACATGTTATATGGTTAAGAAATACATAAATAGGGGCAGCTAGGTGGCTCAGTATATAGAGTTCCAGGACTGGAGATGGGAGGGCCTGGGTTCAAATCTGGCCTCAGACACTTCCTGTAGCTGTGTGATACTGGTTAAGTCACTTAACCCCCATTGCCTAGCTCTTGCTGCTTTTCTGCTTTGGAACCAATATCTAGTATCAATTCTGAGACAGAAGATAAGGGTTAAAAAAAAAAAGAAATATATAGATAACACAATGACTAGTGATCAAGTCAGCAGCTAGGCTGATGCCATGGCAGAAGGGGGTGTGGTGAGAGAGATATGGGGGAAGATTAGCCCTCTTCTGCCCACATAGCTCCTCTTGCACCCAAAGATATACAATAAATATGATACTTTGCCTTGACAGAGACATGAATTTTGCTTGTGGAAGTGGGGATCATATGAGCTTTAGTTGTTATTGTGAAGTTGTACCATTTCTGTTTCTTCCTACTTCTTGGAGAAGAAGTTGAATAGAAATAAACTTGAAATTTGAGTTATTGAGAAATATTGAGAAATTTGAGTGTTCCCTAATGAATTGAATTCATTGAATGAATTTGGGTTTTTTGAAACGTGCAGTATAGCAGAACTGACTGTGTATATATATATATAT
>NW_025356098.1:0-5439 GCF_016433145.1 Gracilinanus agilis | reverse complement strand
AAAAAAAAAAAAAGAAATCATCGTAGGATCATAGCTTTGGAGCTAGGGGGCCTTTAGAGACCATTTACTTCAACCACTCTGGATTCAATATTGGAACTTTCAGAATAATTCAAATTGCTTTTGTTGTTCAGATCAAGCCTGAAAGGGTCATCTGTAGAATGAAGGCCACTAGATGTAGAGAATTTGATTCATTTGATGCAGGGAGATAGTGAGGTTTTCTTCAGAACAGAGGGCAAAATATTTTGTTGCTACTTTTTTGCGTATGATGTGGCCAATGGATATATAAGATAAGAGCAGGAATATGGACCCAGAAGGTGAAAGTTAATGACCTTGCCTTCTCTGCTTAGCTGTTGTTTTTGCTTGGATCCTTTTGCATGATCATGTGGACAGAATTGAGTTTGAAGTTAACTTCTAGACCTAGTTTATTCTGCACGTTCCCCCACTGGTGGCCTGGTAACCTATGGGAGAGTATATTCCATGTGTACCTGGGAGAAATCTTTTGTCACTTTATTTCTTATGCTGCTTGAATGTCTTTTGTTTACATAAATTTTTCCTTTTGGCTGACTGGTAACAGTATACACATTGATGGGGGCTATGAATTATGGTTTTGAATGAGTACTTATTCACAGAGTATCTCAGACCTGTGCTAGCTTTTCTGAGTACTCCAGGAACTACATTAATAAACTCTGATTATGTGTTTCTACACATGGGATGCTGTATTAGACCCTAGGGGACAGAAACATTTTGATAAAGCATGATGAATAAGGTCCTTATGGAGCTCATAGTCCAAAGAGACAGATGATTCATACTGATTTTTACTTTAAGATTTTGTGATTTCATCAGTGTATATGCTCCAACTATCAACTCAGACTGATCCCTTTAAAGAGATAGTGTTCAGGAGTTACTGTGGCTGAAAAATTTATTGCTTTGCAGCTGTCTCGGTAAGGAGTCCCTCTTTATACTTAGGATGATTCTTGAACCACAGACTCAGGCTGTTACTGAGTCCATTCTCAAAGCCTTTCCAGTAAGATCTAGCAGCACGTTTATATTCTATTGGCACAGTTTTTGAGAATCTAAGTCACTCCCACACCAGGATGACACATTGTTAGGAGTCTTTGTGGATTCTGCATATACATGCTCTCGTTCTCTCTCTCTCTTTCTCTCTCTCTCTCTCTCTCTCTCTCTCTCTCTCACACACACACACACACACACACACACACACACACACAAATAACAAATAACTTCCTTACTTCTTGTTTCCTTTCTTCCTTTCTCCTCTTTCCCTTACTATAATTCCTTCCCTTCCTTCTTCTTTTCCTCTCTCCCTTTATTTTCTTCCTTCTCCCTCTCTCCTTTCCTTTCTGCTCTTTCTTTTCTCCTTCCCTCCCTTCCTTCTGACTTTTTCCTTCATTCTCTGGGGGGATCAGGGATGGTACTCAAGAATCCAAGTGCTCAGCATCCACCAGGGACATTCATCAGTGGAATAAAACAATGTCCTTGTCTTCACTTCCACAAATTGCTCTTTGTAATGCTCACATTACAGCTCTGACAGTATAAGAAAGCAGCTATAAAATGCTTATGGAATAAGAGGAAACCCAAACACAAGATAAGATTGAGTCATAAAAATATCACTTTGTTAAAATTACATGTTGATGCTGCATGCCAAACCTTTCCCCAACTTCAGAGTCTTTATTCCTTGTGCTCGCCTTTGCTGTGTACTTTTTGTTATCCCAGAAGTTGCCTTAAAGGCAACCTTCTTTGGTCAGTACTGCCTTGTTGGCAGGCTGGTCATCACCAGCCACAAGGGGGTGCTGGTGATCAGAATGACCTGTGAGATAAGGGCATCTTAGAGCTGATTGAAGAGAGGACTTTGTGGGGCCTTTCTGGCTGGGACAAGCTGGCCTTCGAGGGAAATTTAGGGGATCTGGTGAAAGATCTGAGTCCATGACCTTCTGGCACCAAACAAAGAGTCTTCTCTTTAGAATCCATACTACTGCTGGGTTTGTACCCCAAAGAGATAATAAAGAAAAAGACTTGTACAAAAATATTCTTGCTGTGCTCTTTGTGGTGGCAAAAAACTGGAAAATGAGGGGGTGTCCATTGATTGGGGAATGGCTGAATAAATTGTGGTATCTGATAGAATCCACCAACTGATGATATAAATTACTTCCTATTCCAGTTGTTCATGTATATGCCACATTCCCCTTCAACTATAAGCTCCTTGAGGGCAGGGAATATGTTTTATTTGATGTCTCTCACAGGGTACAAAAAGAGCACCATATAATTGGATCCTTGACATGTAGACCAAGCTTTCTCACCACTAAAAATCAGGAAAGCAGTCTCCTGAGACTTGATTAACCCAGGGAAGGAGAGTTCAAGTTACCAACGGGGGCTCTCCAGCTGCCAAGTGCTTAAAAGGGGTCAGACTAGAAGAAATGTCCTCCTGATGTGCTACACAGGTTCTTTCTGATCCAAATCTCCCTTCTAACTACATGGGCTCTGTATGGACATGAAGGAAGCTGCCCTTCTTTACCCGACTCAGTCCTGAAACCCTACTTAATATCTTTTCCATACTATTAAGTAAACTGTTTTGATAAGTATTGGATGGTCTCCAAATGCCACTGCATTTCAATCCTGAGCCTAAATCACCAGACAGACCTGATTTCCTTTTCCAGCCATTTGTATATGAGTCACATTCCCTTATTCAACTCTAAGTTCTATGAGAAGAGGGACTGAATTTTATTTAAATGTTTTGGCGTCCATAGTGCTTACTACACTGAAAGTGCTCAGGAATGATTGGCTAATTAAAAAAAAAAAAACCCACATTTTTGGAACATCTAGGTGATTCAGTGGTTAGAGCATTAGGTCTGGAGATGGGAGAACCTGGGTTTAAATCTAATCTCAGACATTTCCTAGCTGTGTGACTTTGGGCAAGTCACTTAATCCTGTTTGCTTATTCCTTGACCTTCCTTTTAGAGTTGTTACTAAAACAAAGTAAGGGCTTAAAAAATTAAAAAAATATATTTATTATTATGAACTTGACAAATATAAAAAATGCAATTATTTTCTTGTATAAAGAAGAGCAGAAATAGTAGTTTGTATGTGAAACTGTGAATCTTTATTCTACAATCTCATTTTTGGTTTTAAGCCAATATAACAAATTTGAAAATTCAAATTCAAGGCTGCTCTGCTTGCCTGTATCTCCTTCTGAATTTTCTTCCACTCTGTTTTGTGCAATTTTAAAAGTTTAACGGAAACCTTTTTCTTCTTTTTTTTGGGGGGGGAAGGGACATTACTCTAATTGCCTCCCTTGTAACAAAAAAGCAGAGTCCAGCAAGCTAATCTCCATACGCATTGGCTGTGTTTTAAAATATCTAAGACTGTCTAGTGATGGTGGCAGGAACCCTTGCCTTCTTGAAGGTTATTTTATAGTGTCTTTCATTTGGAAAAGAAACAAACGGAGGCAGGATGGAAAAGGTAGAGACGGTTCTCAGATGTGGGGCTTCAGAATCTTCAGAGACAACTGAACTGATGGGCAGCCACCGGTTCCCTCCCCTTTCACACAGGCCTGGGATGCCTGGATGGTTGTGGACAGAATTAGCAAGAGTTTCATTTTCATCTTTAGTCAAGACCTCAAGGTTGACTGAAATCATTGGGGAGCAAGCCCAGACCTATTTAGGGTCTCACACCTGAATTAGCTTCTTGCAACAGGTACCTGCTCCCTGAACATGCCAGGCCATCTCTCAACTCCTTACCTTTGTCATTTTGTTCCCAGGGACTGGGAATGTCCTTGCTCTTACTTTTAGCTTATCAAATTCCTATCCTAATCCTTTTTTTTAAATACCCAATCCAATTGTTACCTCTTCTAGGAAACCTACTTTGATTCCTCTCCCCCCTTCCATCCCCACACCTAGCATAGTATAGTATGGGTGGAATGTGTGGGGATCAGAATCAAGAAAAGCCAAATCCCAGTCCTGCTCCAGATATTTAAAAGTTGTAGGATCCTGAGGAAGTTGTTTAAATTTTTTGGGACCCAGTTTCCTCATCTAAAAGTGAGTCTAATAGTTGCACCCATTTCACAGAATCGTTATGGGGATTAAATGTGATAAAGATTGTAAAAAGGATGTTGTGAACCTTAAAGGCTACACACATATCAGCTAATGTTATCTCAACCATCCCTTTTAGACATCAGAAAACCCTTTATTTTACATATTACCTCACAGGACTGTTTTGAGGAAAAGACTTCCAAACATGTCCCAAGAATCCAGCTGGGTTGTCTTTTGCCCTTTAACACTCCACCCTCATTTTTTAGGTGACCTTTGCTGCTGTGACAATCTACTGCTTTGTGGCTTCACAACACAGCACCTTTGTGCTGCCCTGACCACTGACATACCTTTCCTCCTCCCTCAAACGTATCCATGTCAGCCCCATCCCTCTTACACCTCTTTAATGCACTTATCCTAAAATATTGTACAGGTATCCCTTCTACATTGCATCTCCACAATCTCGAAAATCCACATAAAATTTTTTGGCGTTTCCTTTGTACCAAAAAGAAGTCTGAATTTTTTCTTTTTCTTTTATAGGGTATTTACCCTATATACTTAGGTGTTAAAAGTATTAGGTATTAAAAGAAATTGTACAATACTATGCATATATTTTATGTGTTTCTTAGTTTCTAAACTTTTTTCTGTATCTTATGCTGGTCTTCGAGGGTTGTCTGAGACTTCTACAAAATTCCCGCCAAATTCTCATTAAACTTTTCATGCTGATTCAGGACATATGGATTTTTGATGTGCACAATGGGGAAAGTTGTGATATGGAAGGGATACCTGTATATTATAGTTATCTCTGTTTGTGTTTTATCTCCTACTAGACTAAGCTCCATGGGAGAGCCAAGTAAGACTTAACTTTGCCCCTCCTTGCAGGCATTTCAATTCAATTAGACAAACATGTCCTGAACTAGAGGGGTTGGGGGGTGTCATGTGCAAAGATAAAAGCAAAACAATCTTTGTCCTCAATATCTTACATCCTAGTGGGAGCTTACATTCTGTATTCTCCTGCCCAGACGGTGTTTTGTAAATTTTGATTGAATGGAGAATGAATGAATGAATGAATGAAGCAAGGAAGGCAAGGAATGGGAGATGGGGACGAGGTGTGGAGTAATAATGAAAACAAATTGAAGAGGATTATCCAAGTGTAAGGAAGTGGGACCTAGTGAGTCAAGGGACAGCTGGTGGACAGGCTGCATGCTCTATTGATGTCCATGCAATTTCTTTCTTTCCCTTTTAAAAAAAAACCCATTACTTTCTGTCTTAGAATCAATACTGTGTATTGGTTCTGAGGCAGTAGAACAATAAAATGTTGGCAATGAGTATTAAGTGACTTGCCCAGGGTCACATAGCTAAGGAAGTATCTGAGGCTACATTTGAACCCAGGACC
>NW_025356097.1:0-7483 GCF_016433145.1 Gracilinanus agilis | reverse complement strand
CTCTCTCTCTCTCTCTCTCTCTCTCTCTCTCTCACACACACACACACACACACACACACACACACACACACACACACACTTTCTTCTCCTTTTCTCTCTCCTTTGTGACTGAATATATTTTATCTCTGTCTGTCTGTCTGTCTGTATCTATCTATCTATCTATCTATCTATCTATCTATCTATCACTGTCTCACATGCTGAGTTCCTAGAAATGGGGAGAGTCATTCTGTCATCCAGAATTTATTAAACCTCTACTATGTCCCAGGCACTGTACAATGTCCTATGGATAAAAAGTCAAAAGACAGTCCCGACCTTTGAAGAGTTCAGTCTGTGGAGGAAGACAACAAGCAAACAGTCATATACAGGCAATCTAGAGAGAGAATAAATTGGAGATAATTAAAGGGAATAGAGAAGGGTTTATTGTAGAAGGTAAAATTTTAGCTGAGACTGGAAGGAAGTCAGGGAAACCAGGAAGTGGAGATGAGAAGGGAGAGAATTCTAGGAATGAGACAAAGCCAATGAAAATGCACAGTCAGAAAATGTAGTGTCTTACATAAGGAAGAGCAAGTAGGCCAGTGTCATTGGATGGCAAAGGGCATTGGGGACTCAAAATATAGGAAGGATCTGGGTTATGAAGGGCTTTGAATGTCCAAAAGGGGTTTGTATTTCATTCCAAGGATGATAGGGAGCCACTGGAATTTATTGTATAGAACAGTGGTCTGGTTAGAGCTGTGCTTTGGAAGCTCAATTTGAAAGATTAGTGTAGGATAAAATAGAGTGGGAAGAAACATGAGTCAGGAGACTCATCAGAAGGCTCTTATAATAGTCTAGGCATGAGATGATGTGACTTGACCCATCGTGGTGACAAGTGTCATATCTGATAAGAGGCATATCTGAGAGATGTTACAAAGGAAACATTGATAGGACCTGGAAATGGATTGTGTATGAGATGTGAGAGTGAAGAGTCAAGTATGATAACTTGGGTTATAAACTTGGATGACTGAGCAAATCACTCTCAGTAGAAATAGCAGTGGTAAAAAGAGTCTAGGGCAGGTAGGAGAAGATTGTGAGTTCAGTTTTAGACATGTTGAGTTTATTATGCCTATATGACATCCAGTTAGCTGGAGATGCCAGACTAGAGGTCAGGAGAAAGATTGATGCTGTGTAGATGTGAGAATCATCAACACAGAGATGTTACCTTAATTCATGGGAGCTGTTGAGATCACCAAGTGAAATAGTGTAGGCAGAAGAGAAAAGGGCTCAGGATAGAGAGCTCTGTGGTATACTCTTGAATATCTGGCATGACCTAGATAAAGATCCAGCAAAGGAGACTGGGAAGGCATGGTGAGATAGGTAGGAAGAGAGCCAAGATAAAGCAATTTCTTGGAAACCTAGAGAGAAGAAAGTACCCAGAATGATCAACAGTGTCAGAGGCTATAGAGAAATCAAGAAGAAGGAAAACTGACTGAGAAAAGGCTATTAGATTTGGCCAGTGGAATGTAATCTCTGATAGGTTCTTGTGAATTGGAAAAGCTTTGAGTATAGGCTTCATCCACAAAGGGGATCACTGAGCCTTTAAGTATTCTAGTATCAAATTAAGTATACATAAAATCAGGAGTAGTCTATTTTTATTCCTTCTGAGCCTAGTGGGCAAGGGCAAAATTAAACATCCCTTTGTTAAACTTAAAATCAATACTAGGTCCAGAATTAGGATTCTTTGTGTACTTTGTCAAGTCAGCTATGGTTACTTTTAAGCATAATAGAACCCCCCAATAACCAATTTTAAAATTTACCTAGGAAAGACTCCACTTTTTGTTAGTTGAGTTTTGTATTGCCTTTTTATAGCCTGGAGTCAGGAAGACCTCAAATGTGGCCTCAGATACTTACTAGCTATGTTATCCTGGGCAAGTCACTTAACCTCTGTTTGCCTTAATCCACTGGATAAATAAATGGCAAAACACTCCAATGTCTTTGCCAGGACAAAAAAATAGGAAAATGAGGGGATGCCCTTTGATTGGGGAATGACTAAACAAATTGTGGTATCTGCTGGTGATGGAATACTATTGTGCTGAAAGGAATAATGAAGTGGAGGAATTCCATGTGAACTGGAATGATCTCCAGGAATTGATGCAGAGTGAAAGGAGCAGAACTAGAAGAACCTTATACACAGAGATGGATGCACTGTGGCACAATTGAATGTAATGGACTTCTCTACTAACAGCAATACAATGACCCAGGACAATTCTGAGGGACTTATGAGAAAGAAAACTATCCACATCCAGAGAAAAAATTGAGGGAGCAGAAACACAGAACAAAAACAACTGCTTGCTCACATGGATCATTGGGGATATGATTGGGAATGTAGACTCTAAACAATCACTCTAGTGCAAATACTAATAATACGGAAATAGGTCCTGATCAATGATACATGTAAAATCCAGTGGAATTGCTTGTCTGCTAGTCAACAAGCAGTGGCATACTATATCCACAGAATCATGAAGAGTAAGACACAACTCAATTGACTGATCAACAAAGGGCAATAAAGGAAATATAAGCCAAGAAAACTTGCTTGATCATTTGAAATCTTAGATTCTTTTTTGCAATTCCCTTTGGGGTTTCTTCAACTTTCTCTTTAAAAATGGATATTTAGTGTGATTTCTCCTCCTCTGGTGAAAAATACTCCAGGGTCATCTTTATGAAGAAAGAACGTTAGCCTTCCTCCTTTGCCAACCTGATTGCTATGTGTTCCCAGTATCAGAAGTGTGTTTTCACAACATCCCTTTCTGTTAGCAGAAATTTTTGAATGCCTTAAGGACTAGTGATTCCATTGCCCCAAGGCACTCATTCCACCCATGCAGACTGCAACCTGCCTGGGATTTAATAGCCAAGTCCTCAATATATGCAGAGGTTCACACACGGCAAGTGTCAGAGGTCTTTCCTACTTCCAGCCTAGTCCTTTCAGCAAAACTATTATCAAAGCAAATACCTTATATATTTTTGCATCTACTTGCTTTGCCAGTGAAGATAATACAATTTTTCACTGTTAATCATCTAAGGACTACAGCATATAAAATTTATACTTGTCATTTAAATACTGGTGTGCAGTAAAGCCCTGTTCATAAATTGGACTTAAAGAAACATAATCATTTCTAGTCCCCAAGTTTCTTCAGTCTTTCTGTAAATGACATGCAGTCATCTTTCAGTAATATTTTCCATTCTCTGTGTATACCACCAGGAAGGCAATTTATCAGACACTGTGATTACTAATTTCTTTGAGCCATTTGATTTCTAAAACAGAGGGCAAAGACCACTGAATAACAATCCTGTTTCATCTTCCCTTCCTTCCTGGCTTTCAGATATCTTTTCAAAATCTCTTTGCATTTACACATGATGGGCTTGATAGGCAGATACGTCACATGGCTTGTTATACATGCAGTAGTGTGTTTAAAACAATTACTCCTTTTGCTTATGAGACAGTTTATTGTCCTTTGTGCAAAGTAACAAGGCATTTGGTCATGGATGACAGATCTTGATTTGACTGTTTACAGTGTGCAACTCCTTCATGGCTGAAAGCTTCCAATGATTTCTATCTTTCTGTCACCCATATAAATTCCATATTTGCATACAGAGTCTGATTCTAACAGATAAAAATGTATCTTTCAATTATTCGTTGTACTCCTTTCTGGATTAAATGCCGCAATTGCAAAGGATGTTTGGCCATATTCAAAAAATAAAAATAAAAGCTTTAAAATATTTCTCCTGTTTACTCTTTGTAGTCATAAAAATTCCCACTCACTCAGCAATCAGACACTTCTGTAGGTTTTTCTGTGGAGTGAGCCTCATCCAGACCACCCCAATCTGCCGCCAGCAATTAGTGCTGAAGAACGATGACAGGAGTAAACCTTTGAGTTTCACAGTTATTTTATAAAGCCCCTTGGGCTACAAACTTGTTTAGAAATTAGTGAGTTTTAAGGCCCTCTCAGAAGATCTATGCATTTTAAAAATTTTTATTTTGACATTTCTTAATATTCCTCCATTCAGTAACAATTCCTTACATATTATTACAGGGATTCATTCTTGGATCATTATCATTCAAAATGAATAAGCCTCTCTTAGTGCTGAAGCTATTCCCTTGGAGAAGTCAAGCATTTCTGAGAAGTCTTGTGACTTTTAGGGACTACTGCAATTCCATTTATTAAAGTCATAAGGCATGCTCAACAACTAGTTATCTGAAAAAAGATCTGGGGTTTTTAATGGTCTCTGGGTCCAATATGAGTCAACACTGTGATGTGACAGCCAAGAAATTAATGCAGTGTAGACTGCATTAAGATAGGATTAACTTCCAGAAATAATGAAGTGACAGTTCTGATATACCCTGATTTGCTCAGACCATACCTAGAGAGCTGTTCAGTTCATATTGCTACATTTTTTAAAGGACTATGATTAGCCAAAGAGCATCCAGGATAGTAGAGGGGTAGTAAGTTTATGTCATATGAGAAACATTTGGAGGAACTGTGAATGTGTAGCTCAGAGAAAAGTCGCGCATGCCCCATAATTGCTGTCTTCAACTATTTGATGGGCTGTCATGAGCAAAGTATGCTTTTCTTGGTTCTTGGGGTTAGAACTAGGACCGTAGCATGGAAAATGTAGAGATGCATTTATGGTTGACGTTGAGAAGACATCCTCAACATCTGTTTATAAGCTTATAACATGGGCTGAGGTAGTAGATTCTGCCTCCCTCCAGCAAGGGGAAAGGCTGTCGAAGAAATTAAGTATGTGGATAGATTTTTCTAAATGTCTGGAGTCCCTTCCAGTTCTGAATTCATATAGTGCCTCAACCATGGACAGAATCTTAAGTGCTTTTCTTTGCTAAAGCAATAGTTTAAATCATTATATTTCCTTATTATGAATGGGAAACACTTTGGCAAAATTTTTGTTACAGTGTATTTCTTTGTCCAATCTTTTAAATTGCTTGTGATGCTCATCTAGCTTATGTCATAAAATTCATTCAATGTTCTTATTGTTCATAACCGAGAATAATCAAGGAAATTACTTACTCAAGGTCTTACCTCATATCCATATTAAAAAAGTGAAGTGATGCTAATTTATCTGATAGCTTATGTCTTATGCATGCCTTCAGCAATTTTTTTTCTTTACTCCCAGTAACTCATTCTAAGGGCCAGATGTCAGGGGCTGGCCAATCAAAGAACACAGTTACCAAGCTACATCAGGGGAAGCGACATCTTTGTTGGCAACTTGTATCTCTGACCAAGAGTTCCCAAATCTGAGGTTTCAAATGATATTTAAAGAAACTTAGACCATATGCAATGACCTTGTAAGATATTTTATTTTAACACAATTTGTAACATATATACAGTTGTAGGCAGAGCAGTCTGCAATTGAAAATTGCTCTCTTACTTTTTTATGCAGTTATTTGGGCAAATATGAAAATAATCCGTTGTTTTGTTGATAAGGGACTCCCATTGTGGGATCTCCCTCCACCAATGCAGATTATAGTCTATGTCTGACTTAGTAGAAAAGTTGTAAGTGTTTCTTTGAAGCACTGAGAGGTTAAGTAGCTTTTCTAGGATCACACAGCTAGAAAGTATCAGAGACAATATTTGAAACCCATCTCCCTGTCTCCAAATATAGGATGCTATCAGTTGTACCATGCCACCACTCATGTATGGATCTAGACCATTTTTTATCAATCTTATGTTAGGTATATTACTTTTTGTGCATGACGCTTGTCCACAACTAAGTTCAAAAAGTCTAGTTTCCAACCATTTATTCAGCTGAGAAACACTCAAAGATTCTAGTCATGAGGCAAAGTGTCAGGGATGACCCTTGTTTGATGGACAAAATCTTGAAGAAGTAGGCAGCAAGTGACATTCTCAGTCATGAGATTATGGAAGGAATATGGTTTTACAAGCTTCTTTCATTGCCTGTTGTGTTTCCTTTGAAAATCATATAACTTTTCGAGTAGTTTCAGGAAAGAGTTGGTAATTGCTCCCACATTCCTTTCAATCACTTAATCTACATAATGATTGTATGTTGGGAGCCACCATCTGCCTTACAGTTTGTGATTGGTGTTGGAAAGACTATTAATTACTAAAAGTCAAGGAAGAGGTTTTGATTTTTGGTTTTGTTGTCTTCCTGTTGGTGGGTCTACAATGTGACATTTTGTACTAATTCACACTTTGTAAGAGGATAATTGGGTTTTAAAATAATAATGTAGTGGTTTTGACTTGTTTCAGTAATCTATACGTATTTGATTAAATAGATAAACTAAATGTTGTTTTCCTCTCCTGGGTTTTGCAAAGCAATGAGTCAGTAACCCAAAGAAGACACAATCTAGCATAAAAACTCAAGACTAAGAGACCAACTGAGATTTTCTCTGTGCACTTAGATCTTAGTTTCATGTTAAGCCATTTTTTTCTGGTAGAATATTTGGAGTTGGATAAGACCCCTCTTCATCATCTCATATTTATCAAGCTTTTGTTGTTGATTTCCTTTTAGTGTCAGAAGGAAACCTAATGATGTCCAATCCTTTTTATATATATATATTTTTAAACCTTTATTAATATTCATTTTTAACATGGTTACATGATTCATGCTCCTTCTTTCCCCTTCGCCCCCCACACTCCTCCCACCCATGGCCAATGCACATTTCCACTAGTTTTGTCATGTGTCCTTGATCAAGACCTATTTCCAAATTGTTGGTAGTTGCATTGGTGTGGTAGTTTCCAGTCCACAGTCTCAATCATGTCCACCCAGACCCATGCGTTCAAGCAGTTGTTTTTCTTATATGTTTCCTCTCCTGCAATCCTTCCTCTGAATGTGGGTAGCATTCTTTACCATAAATCCCTCTGAATTGTGCTGGGTCATTGTATTGCTGCTGGTACAGAAGTCCATTACATTCAATTTTACCACAGTATATCAGTCTCTGTGTACAGAGTTCTTCTGGCTCTGCTCCTTTCACTCTGCATCTGTTCCTGGAGGTCTCTCCAGTTCGCCTGGAACTCCTCCAGTTTATTATTCCTTTTAGCACAAAAGTATTCCATCACCCGCATATACCACAGTTTGTTCAGCCATTCCCCAATTGAAGGACATACCCTCCTTTTCCAATTTGTTGCCACCACAAAAAGCGCAGCTATAAGTATTTTCGTACAGGTCTGTTTATCTATGATCTATTTGGGGTACAAACCCAGCAATGGTATGGCTCGATCAAAGGGCAGGCATTCTTTTATAGCCCTTTGAGCATGATTCCAAATTGCCAGCCAGAATGGCTGGATCAGTTCACAGCTCCACCAGCAATGCATTAATGTCCCAATTTTGCCACATCCCCTCCAACATTCATTACTCTCCCCTTCTCTCATTTTAGCCAATCTGCTAGGTGTGAGGTGATACCTCAGAGTTGTTTTGATTTGCATTTATCTAATTATTAGAGATTTGGAACACTTTCTCATGTGCTTATTGATAC
>NW_025356096.1:0-5399 GCF_016433145.1 Gracilinanus agilis | reverse complement strand
ATATATATATATATATATATATATTATAGCTGCATAGCTGCACTTTTTGTGGTGGCAAAAACCTGGAAATCGAGGGTATGCCCTTCATTTGGAGAATGAACAAATTGTGGTATCTGCTGGTGATGGAATACTATTGTGATCAAAGGAATAACAAACTGGAGGAATTCCATGTGAACTAAATTAAAAAGGTTTTGCACAAATAAAAGTAATTCAACCAAGATTAGAAGGGAAATTGAGAAAGAAATTTATATCTCTGTATCTTTGGCAAAGTATCTCTGACAAAGGCCTTGTTTCTCAAATATTTGGAGAATTGAGTCATATTTAAAAGAATACAAGGCATTTCCCTATTGACAAGTTTTCAAAAGAAATGAGCAGAGAATTCTCAGATAAGGGAATTAAAACTGTCTTTAATCATATGCAAAAATGCTCCAAATCACTATAAATCAGAGAAATGCAAATTGAAACAAATTAAAATACCACTTTACACTTATCAAACTGGCTAAAATAACAAAAAATGGAAATGATAAATATTGGAGAGGATGTAGGAAAATTTAAACACTGAGACACTATTGGTAGACCTTTGAACTGATACAACCATTCTGGAGAAAACTTTGGAACTCTCAAAAGGCCATCAAACCCTTTCATATAGCAATAGCTCTACTAGTCCTGTATACCAGAGGAATTAAAATTAGAGGGAAAGGGCCTGCTGGTACAAAAATATTTAAACAGCTCTTTTCATGCTGGCAAAATATTGGAAACCAAAGAGATGTCTATCTATGGTGGAATGGCTGATTGAGTTAGGATATGTTATTGTAATGGAATACTATTGTGTCATAAGAAATGATGAACAGGGCAATTACAAAAAAACCCAAAAAACCTGGAAAGAATTATGTGAAGTGATGAAAAATGAATTAAGCAAAACAAAGAGAACATTGTGTACAGCAGCAGCAACAATGCATGATGATTAACTGTGGTTGACTTAACTATTATCAGCAAAAGACTTTCCACTGCTATAGAAAGAACAGATGGAATATTAATGTAACTTGAAGTATAATACTCCACTTTATTTTTTTTCATGATATTTTCCTCTGTTGTAATCAACTCTTGTCTTCTTTCATAACAGAATAAACATGGAAGTAGGTATTGGATAAAAGCACGTTACACCCTATTTCATGTTACCTGACATCTTGGGGTGGGAGAAGGAATAGGAGGGAAAAAGAGAACATGGATCTCAAAATGTCTTAAAACAATTATTAAAATTGTATTGAGGGGGCAGCTGGGTAGCTCAGTGGAGTGAGAGTCAGGCCTAGAGACAGGAGGTCCTAGGTTCAAACCCGGCCTCAGCCACTTCCCAGCTGTGTGACCCTGGGCAAGTCACTTGACCCCCATTGCCCACCCTTACCAATCTTCCACCTATGAGACAATACACTGAAGTACAAGGGTAAAAAAAAATTGTATTGACATGTAATCTGGAAAAACTATGAAATAAAAAAACTAACAACTAAAAACTAGTCAATGATATATGTACTTATTACTCTGCCAATGCAGGAAAATCCAATCATTTGTTGACAGAAGAAGAGACAGCTGGGGTATTTGGCAAATGGATCTATTCTATAACTTAGCTGCTTTCCCATCAAGTGTTTATTCTATAAACATCTGTAACACTACAAGCAACCATATTTTTATTATAATTTACACCTTAAGTATTGAATAGCTCATTTCCCAACATCTGTTACATTACCCTTGGATTTATCACATCTTAAAACAATACAAAAATCAAATTTTTTGCAGTCACTCTTCCCTTTTATTACTACAAGTCTGGACCATTAGCCTCAATCAAGTAATAACAAACATCACTGAGAATAACTAAAATTATATAGTGCTTTAGGTTTGCAAAGTGTTTTATATGCATCTTTTCATTTGAGTATTATATGAAATAACCAGGCAAAGTAGATCCAATAAATAATTTAGTTCTTTCATAAATTAAGAATCTGAGCTCTGGAGAAAATAAAAACCATCAAAAAACTAAAACCAAGTAATTCAAAGTGGTGGTTCCTGAATCACAGTTCCTCTTGGTTTTCAGTCTAGTGCTGTTTCCCACTTCTTAGTTAGATATTAGTGATATATTAACATCAAGTGTTTACATTAGACTATACATATTTTCCATTACCATTTCTATATGATTTTCACAATATCTCTTCAAAATATGAACTACTTCCATGATATCATACCTCTTATTAGGCATAAAATATTTTATTTATTTTGTGCTAACTCAGAAGTTTCCATTACAGAATGGGTAAAAAGAAAACATTTGCTATCATTTTGCATTGTGGACCAACATTCTCACATGAAGATAATAATAGACAAAAATGTCTTGACTAAAAATTTCTGTCATTATTTTAATTGATGCCTCATCTTGGACCAGAATTTTAGATATGGGATGGTATGTATACAGGTCACAGTAAAACTTCAGATTTATTCTTTGTCCACTCTGTCAGACTCTTGCCTTCTAGATACTTGTAGATATATTCAACATGTTGGGATCAGGATAAAAACTGACCCTTTCTCCACTTGGCTTGAAACTGAATAATAGTTCTTGCTCATGTGGACAACAATTATTCATTTAATTGGTTTGAAGAATGAGCTTTATATTTTCGTCATGAGAAAAGTTCCTTGATTTCAAACCATTTTTTTTAAATTTGATGTTGCTTGATCAAGTAATTTACCCTTTTATTGCCCCAGGCAATTCTCTAAGATTGCAAGTTGCAAAAACGTTGTAGATCTTTATTAGGAGGAGTATCTTCACAAAATACTCCTTATACCTATGAAAAAATGGATCTAGAAAAGATGAATACAGAAAACAAATAGAAAAGAAAACAGGAAGGAGAAAAAGAAAAGAAAGAAATGAAAGAAAGAAAATCTTTAGAAAAGTAGTTGAGCAGAAAGAACAATGGATTTAGTATCAGAAGACTATGGTTCAAATCGCAAAATTTCTATTCACTTTCTGGGTCAGCTTAATTTTGTTGCTTCATCAGTAAAATAATAGATATGAAATAAATGGTATTTAATGTTTATTTCAGTTCTATATGATTTTGAGATTTTAAAAGCCCTTTGATCTAGCATAGGACTTATTATTCTAAGGTATGTATGTAAGAAAATATCAGCCAAGTTCAGGTTCAGAGATAATAGATCACAAGTCTAAACTTTTCACAAAAGAAGAGTGTGGAGAAAGTGTAGAAAAGATTGAAATGTACATACACAATGAGTCAGGAACAGTGAAAACAGTTATTCTCATGAGAATGAGGAATATCAAATATTAAAACAACACCCCAAAAAAGATTCACATGCATACATGAAAAGATCAGGATTAAGAAATAATTAAATTTTATATTATAATGCAATTGTAATATAAACTTTATATTATATATTTGTACTATATATAATATAAACATTAACTATTAATGAAATACTTACATTTCATCTTTGCCTGGCACTGTTCCAAGTATTACATATCGACTGGTAATATTGCTTGGATCAACCAAAATTTTTTTGTGGCCAACTTCTCTGATTAAGAGGTGTCTAGGTAATATGTTATTCCTTCTTCCTTATGTATTTATGACTGTTCCTCATATTTTATAAGAAATAAGCAATAATATACCTTCCTTGTTACAAGTTCTATACTACATCTAAGAGTAATCAGGACCATAAGATCATAGACTTAAAGACAATTTTATCCCATTCTCTCATTTGATAAATGAGGAAACTGAAACCCATAGAGATTTTAATTGTCAAAGGTCATAAATGCAGCTGGCAAAAGGTGCATGGTTTAACTCCTCTGAGTCTGAATCCATTGCACTGAGTCCTTTCTCTCCTGAACCTTGATGAGTATTAAGGCATCAGCCAACAACAACAACAACAACAACAACAACAACAACAATCACCTCTAGTAGACAGAACTCTTAGTCTCCCTCTTCCTTTCTTTTCCCTCTCTTTTGCTCTCTGCTTTATCTAAAGTAATAAGCCCTGGTATAAGGAATTTGGATGATTTGTCCAAACTCGGCTGTATATGTATATATATGCACATACTTTACTTAAAGAATTAAATTTTATATAATTTTTTCTATTTATATTTATAAAATTGCTCAAAGCCTATGCGTTTCAATGTGGATTTGGTACATAGTGAAAAGAGTGTTTAACTTGGAGTCAGTTAAAAGCTTGGGTTAAGGAAAACAAAAACTGCACTTAGGACAGATTTCTGAGTTTTATACGTCTCATTAATATATTTGCCATCTCTTTATTCAATCCAGATGATCAGCGAACAATAAATAGAGCCCTGATTGATAATGTTTACTTATACCTGCTTACTCTGAAAATTTAACGACCAGGTCTCATTAACATGTTTAAGCTAATTCTAACAAACTCATTTTGTGGGTCCAAAACTCTTCTTGAAATAGTGAGTTTCTCAAGTTTTACAATTAATAAGGAGATGGATTGTTAACAATCATTACTGTCCAAAGTGTTGATGTAAATCTTCTTCCATTAATTTTTTACTAGGCACACTAATATTTTAAGAACAATTTTTTACCATGCATTAGATTTTTATCAAATGTACATCTTTAATTTTCGTAACTTGAATGCCCCATGCAGCTGCTGTATTTGTGTGTGTGTGTGTGTGTGTGTGTGTGTGTGTGTGTGGGTGGGTGTGTTTGTGTGGTAGCACTGTAAAGTCAACACAAATTCAGATTATGAGCAGATTGTGATCAATTTTGAATTTGTTGGTCAATTTCTTATCCTAGAAGAAGATCATCAAGATAGGCAAATGGTTTGCAATCACTTGTTCCATTCTTTTTGGCTTTTCTGGGAGGGGTTGATATAAAAAACCAGGTTTCAGTTATGCTTCTGGTGTTTCTCTCCTCAAGGATGTCAATATAAGTTAGATTCATTCCATTGTCATGCAAAGCATTTCATCCCACAATATTTCCATTGATCAGGCCACTTTCTTTAATATACAAATGCATAGGGAGCACAATATTCCTTGCACACTTTTGGTGAACCTTTTAACTTGATCCCAGGACATTATCTGATTCTGCCCAGATATAGTGAATGTAAAAGTTTGTACATTCAGGAAGGGAAAGTGATGATGGTTTGATGATTACCTCTTTTTTCTAAATATCATTTTCCTACCAGAGGCAAGATAGTCCTTGAAGAGTTTATATGTTAAGAGTAAACTTATGAACCTCTCAGAGTGTTTTTTTCTGCTGTATTTATTCTCATGTTATATAAAGTGCTGAATTATAAGGTTTTTAAGCATTTTTCAACATTATTTCCCATTAGTTGTTATAATCATATACCCATGTGTCATATAATATATATATATACATATACATATACATATACAT
>NW_025356095.1:0-8067 GCF_016433145.1 Gracilinanus agilis | reverse complement strand
GAGAGAGAGAGAGAGAGAGAGAGAGAGAGAGAAAGAGAGAAGAAAGAAGAGAGAAAGGAATTTGTGTGTGTATACTTTATACATATATATAATGTACATATATGTATATTTGGTGTGTGCACATACATATAGTATTTGTACCAATGTGTACAATTACCTATAAGTATATATGTGTGTATTCAGGAATTTTATATACATGTACAATGAGCACATATACCACATATGCATTAAATTTGTTTGTATACACACACAAGGTATATACCATATTTACACACCTATACTCATATACAACTGAATATATACAGGAACTATATGTATATATGTGTGTGTGTGTGTTGAATATATATAATGTGTACTGAATATATGCCATATATGCAAGTGTGAGTGTGTATATATGTGTGTATGCAAGAATTGTATATATCCATGTTGGCAAGCCTCTGGCATGCATGCCGGAGCATGCCAGAGGGGGCTCCTGAGGACATTTCTCCCATGACCCTCCCCTCTGCAGCCCAATGGGAACGCTTCCTCCCTTCCCTATCTAGGGTAAAGGAGTGGCTCACATGCTGCATGAGGGTTGCAGTTTGGGCACTCGGTCTCTAAAAGGTTCGCTATCACTGCTATATATAGTGTGCCTGTATGGGCAGCGAGGTGGCACCGTGCACAGAGCGCCCAGCCTAGAGTCAGAAAGACTCATCTTCTTGAGTTCAAAACTGGCCTCAGACATTTGCCAGCTCTGTGACCCTGGTTGCCTCAGTTTCCTCATTTGTAAAATGAGCTAGAAAAGGAAATGGCAAACCATTCCAGTATTTTTACCAAGAAAACTCCAAATGGGGTCACGAAGAGTCAGATACAAGTGAAAAATGACTAAACAATAATACTATTTATATATATAAATACAAAAGTATGTAGGTGTGTATGTAGATATGTGGATACTTATATAAATAATATATAAACATAGCATATATACCATACACACAATTAAATGTATATATATAAACATATACACACATAAATGTATATATATAGCATATATTCTGCCTATTTATAGAAATTATATGTTTAAACATATGTGTAAACATACATATATGCATGATATATAATCAAATAGATACAGGAATTATGTATATATGTATGCTGACTATGTATATTTACACACAGACTACATGTAAAACATACATACAACTGTGTGTATGTATATCCAGGAATTAAATGTGTATGTGTGCATACACACACATATCTAGGCAGCTAGGTGGTACACTAGATAAAGTGCTGGATCTGGAGTTAGGAAGACTTTCTGGGTTCAAATGGGTCTTGGACACTTACTAGCAGTGTGATCCTGGGCAAGTCACTTAACTCTGTTGGCCTCCATTTCCTCATCTGTAAAATGAACTGGAGAAGGAAATGGCAAACCTCTCCAGTTTCTTTGCCAAGAATATCCTAAATGGGGTCATGAAGAGTCAGACATGACTGAAAAACGACTGAACAATAATGCCATATTTATATATACACATAGTACACTTATACATATACGCAGTATATATACTATATATATAATTTATATATGTGTATGTATGTATATATAGGAACTATATGTATATGTGTGTATATATTTTTATAAATATATACTATAGATGTGTGTAGATATGTACATATAGGAATTTTGTCCTGCCCTAAAAATGAGGTAACAAAATGTCAGCACCTCTTTGGGAGGGAGACAAAGAGAAAAACCTCCCCAAAGGCATATGAGGCATTTCCAGGTCTAAGCGCTAGTACCTTCTTCCTAAATAATTTCCTGTCTTGATTTTGTATGTAATTTTTATATTCTTATATATGTCCGTGTTCTCTCCTTGAGGGCAGGGATTATCTTTTTTCTTTTTATGCATTATAGGCACAGTGCTGGCATGTCATAGGCATTTAATAAATACTTACAAGAGTGCCCTAAATAAGTGACTACAGTACTGAGTCCTAAGCCTCTCCTTGTCAAGTTAACAAGTATTTAATATGCACTTATTACCATGTGCTAGTCACTGTGGTAAGTGCTGGAAATACAATTACAAGCAAAAAAGAAAGACAATCCCTGCCTTCAGGAAGTTTACCTTTGAAAGGGGAAAGACAACATATAAAATGAGGATGAAAATTTGGGGTGGGGGGAAGAAGGTAACCCCTGTAGAAGCAAAGGGAAGAAAGAAGCCTAAAGAGTCAGGAGCGAAGCCCATAGAGCAGTGTTGACAAACCTTTTAAAGATGGAGTGCTGGACCCCATCCCCACCCCAACCCCCAGCCTGAGTGCCGTGTCCCTCCCCCCCACATGCTGAGTATGCCCCATCCCCCCTTACCCCTCACAGGGGTGGGAGGAAGAGCTCCCATTGGGCTGCTGGGCAGAAGGGCAGGAGATCAGGTGTGGTGGAGAAGGGGAGGGTCCTCTGCCTTTCTAGTAATGAACTCTGGGGGTGGGGAGTGGGAAGGGAGGGTGGTGAGGTGTCCACAGAGAGTGCTCTGCATGCCATCTTTGGCACCTGTGTCATGGGTTCACCATCACTGCCTTAAGGAAAAGAGTAAACACAGCTGGCCTTGGTACTTTCTTTCAAATGGAAGCTTCAGGAGGATCTGACCAATCAGAGAAGAGACCACAGAATAGGTATGATTTTTCCAGGGTGAGAAGGTTCTGGGTTGTTTGTTTGTTTGGGGGGGGGGGGAGAGGTCAAGAGAGTCAGTAAAAAAGTCCAGAAACTCCTGCTTCTTCTCTTCTTTCTCCCTCCCTTCATCCCCTATTTTTTCTCTCTCTTCTTCCTTCCCTATACTTCTCTCTCCCTTTCCCTCTTCTGTTTTTTACTTGTACCTCCTCTTCCTGATTCTTCATTTGTCCTTTCTTGCCTTGCACTCCTTCCTTAGTCCTTTCCTTCTTTCCTTCCCCTTCCAATTTCTCTTTCCCTTCCTTCTTTCTTCCTCCTTTGCCTTCTTCTTTCCCTTCCTCCACTTGCTCCTTTCCCTCTCCTCTCCTTGTTCTTCTCCCCCTCTCCTATTCCTTCTCTCTTTTTTCCTCCTCACTCATTATTCCTCCCTTCTTCCTTCACCTCCTTTGCAGCACACCAAGTTGTCAGATAATATGTCAATAGGTTTTCATTTTGCACCCAGCAATGCCACATGCCAATAAACAGCTCTCTAAGCTTTGGAAGGCTTCTAGAGGAGCAATGCCCTGTCTTTCTTCAGATGAATGAAGCTTTAGGGGACTTAGTCTGGATACAGTGTTAAGCAGGGTTTTGTCAGGGACATTATTAATTTAAAGACCCTTCCCCCCTTTTCTGGCACATCGGAATGTCAGGAGAGGGAAGGAGAGGGAAAGTGTATTGAGAGATATGCTGGGCTAGAGAATGTATTTCTTCCCCTAGTCTCCAAATGTGGGAATAGGTCTGGGGGCAGCCATCCTGAAGCATCTGTTGTATAATAACTCAGCTGTCAATGGTATACCCTGCCATATTCTGCAGAGTAGAGTATTCTCCATGACAGTGTTTCCTATTGTCTCCCAAAAATAATACACTAGCCTAGAGAGATTTCTAGTAGTCAAATGAGGTAACCTTGACCTTCTCAGACTTTTTTTTTTTAAACTCTTACCTTCTGTCTTGGAGCCAATACCGGGTATTGTCTCCAAGGCAGAAGAGTGGTAAGGGTAGGCAATGGGGGTCAAGTGACTTGCCCAGGGTCACACAGCTGGGAAGCGTCTGAGGCCAGATTTGAACCTAGGACCCGTCCTCCTGTCTCTAGGCCTTGCTCTTAATCCACTGAGCTACCCAGCTGCCCCACTTCTCAGACTTTAAGAGATGAGTTGATGAAAGGGAGAGGAAAGCTCTTTCTGGAGTCCCCAGGTGGCCAAATATTGGCCAGAGGTAAGGGGTGATGGGGGAATGTGTTTTGGGGTGCCTGTGGAGAGAGGAGATCCAATGTTCATTACCACCCCCACCAAATCAAAGAATGACAGAATGTTAGAGCTTATGGTTAGTTCATATAGTCCTCCTCCTCCTCTCCCACCTCCCCACCCCCACTTCCAGGCTTTACAGATTAGGATTAGAGATCTCAGAGAGATTAAGTTTTTTACTAAGCCACATAGCAAATTAGCAGCAGACCCATAACTAAAAAACCTACATATAATTTCAGTGATTCTGAGCTAGAAAGTACCTTAGAGATCAAGTCCAACCTGAGACTGAGGCCAAAAAAAATTAAATGACCTCTAAAATCACATAGGAAGGAAGTGGTAGAATCTGAAATTCAACCCAGTTCTTCTGGCTTCAGCTGAAAGGTTCTTCCATGTGTTAACCACTCCTGTCCCCCCCACATAGGCATAGACAGTTCCCTGAAGGTCAGTTCTAGGATGCTGTTAGGGGATATGACTTCAGGTTGGGAGAGTGACAGTATAGTGAACAACAGAAAGAAAAGCAAAGTCTGAGAGAGGAACTTCAAATGGCAAGTGGGGAGCCTCCCCCACCAAAACTGTAGAAGTACAGGAAAACTACCACCCCCCAATTCCATTTGTCTTTAGATTTCTAACACCTAAAACCCCAGAGATGGTTAGGAAAGGGTTTCTTGGGTGAGATCTTTCTCTCCTTGGTTGAGCTAAGATCTCACTCCTGGGGTGAAGATTCTATCATCTTCACTAATGTGTATAATTTCTCCCCTGGTTTCTGTTTTCTGCTTCTTTGGTGAATACATTTGCTCACTATCCATGTAACAAGCATTCTGTGGGAAGGAGATAAGCTTCCAAGAATAATCTATTACCCTCCAGGTATGGGATGAGACTATTTCCCAAGGAGAGCAACAAGGGAGAACAGCTTTTATCCTGAACCCTTAAATGAACATTGTACCCCTAGACCCACATGGAGAAGATAGATATCATTCTAGCCCAATACTCCCCTTGGCGATAAGAGAATGGAGGCATGACACTCCAACTCTGCCCAAAGGTAGAAATCAGAGTCTTCCTCGGAGAGAGAAGCGTGGGCGCATTCTAGATCTTATTTATTTAAATATGTCCTTGCAACTTGAGCCATCCAAGGACCATAGATCTTGAGTACTCTATACCATGCTAACCCACCTCTCTTGAGTCCAAATCATCCTCTTTCTAACCAGGGTCACAACGTACAAGTTTATAGATGTTAGAACTAGAAGGAACCTTAGACATCAGGACATTATCAGACATGTGGAAGCTGGGACCCAGAGAAATTAAGGGATTTACCCATTAGTTGCCTAGGAGATGAAGGGTAAATTCAAAATTGGAACCCAGGTCTTTTGGCCAATACCAATATCCTGTCCATCACACAAGAAAAGCATTCTTCTTTCTTTGCTTTCTTTATAGTTTATACTTTATAAATCTAACATTTGATCATGTTCTTTTTTTAACCTTTTCCTTTTATTTTAGAATCTGCACAAGTATTGGTTCCAAGGTAGAAGAGAGGTAAGAGCTAAGCAATAGGGGTTAAAGTGACTGTCACAGAGCTAGGAAATGTCTGAGTTCAAATTTGAACCCAGGACCTCCCTTCTCCAGACCTGGCTCTCTATCCATTGAGCCACTTCGTTCCCCACCTCTCCATTTGATTATATTCTATCATTGTTGTCTCCCATAGACATCCCTCTTTAAGGAAATTTTCTCTATCCTTGCAGAGAATTGCCAGGGCCACTAAGAGAATATAAGTGACCTGCCCAGAGTCACGCAGCCAATATGTATTCAGAGGTGGAACTTGAACCAAGGTCTACCTGACCCCAAAGGCAGTTCTCTATCCATTATGCCTCTTATATTCTGCCATATGGTTCCCTAAATGTTTCATGTATTCCCAGCAAAGACTGTGAGCTCATCAAAGGTGGGAGCATGATCTTCCCTTCTCTTATAGGCCACCCTGCCTCCCCAGGACTTAACAGAGACCTGGGTACAGAGTAAATGCTCAACAAATATAGCTTAATTGATAGCTAGATTTAAAAGGGAAGCTCTCACCAAATTTCTGCTGGTCCTTTCTCCATCCTCTAGTTTGTCCGTCCTGACACCCTGAGATATTCCACCTTCTTCCCACACAAAGCCTAACCTGGTTCCTTCTGTCACTAAGTACCCTCTCCACTTCTATCTCCATCTACAAATTTTCCTTGTAAATATTCTTTATTTACTTATTGGTGGGCCTTTATTCTTCCCAATAAAATAAAAGCACCTTGAGAATATGGAATCTGGGGGGGGGGTCTTTGTATGTCTACCCTAATATCTAACACAATGCTTGGCACACAGTGTTGATATAGATGTTGAATGAGTGAATGAAACATTTTATCTCTTTCCATCCTGACATATCAGCAATATATCCTGAGTTCATTCGTTTCCATGCTCTCATCCAGCTTTGCTGCTGCCCTGAATGTTTTATGTGGCAGGGGATCAAACAGGGAGGCCCCAAAGTCTGGGGTTTTGCTGGTAAGTCTTCACATGTATTTAACTTGTCCCACAGGGTCCCCTGGGGAGGGATTGTGGGGAGAGCTGCTGTGAAATCTTCCCTTTAAAGCTGCCTGATGAATGGCCGGCCATTCTCTAAACCACTCTGGTGGAAACCTTGGCAGCGGGAGATTTCCTAGGTTTAATTCTTTACCTTCCAGGCTGTCTCCCAGCTTCTTCCAGCACCTCCTTCTCTTCACCTTTTTTCATGCCAATCTCATTTTTTGTTATTCGCCAATATAGATTCTCTGATGACTCTCCCAGTCCTCATATGTAGTTCAAGATACGACGTCCAACAAGAAATCTCTTCTTCTCTTCAGTTCAGCTCAAATCGACATTTTTGGTGCATCTGATGTGGAGAATCGTTTCACCCTCTGTCCTCGAGGAGCTTACAACCTAGTGGCTAAAGATCCCTCTTCCAGGAAGCTTTCTCTAATTAAGCCCCTAAACATTCACTACTGGGCAGCCAGGTGGCACCGTGCCAGGCGTGGAGTCTGGAAGATTTATCTTCAAATCTGGCCTCAGACACTCCCTAGCTGTGTGATCCTGGGGAAGTCACTTCACCCTGTATGCCTCAGTTTCCTCATCTGTCAAAAGCACTGGAGAAGGAAATAGCAAACTATTGCAGTATCTAGGCCAAGAAAACCCCAAATGGGGTCATAAAGAATCAGACAAGACTGAACAACAAACTCACTATTACCTTTCCACGTCTAAATACTTATTCAGAGGGCACTGTATTAATTTGCCCTTTTGTTAGACAGTTTTAGAAATAGCGTATTCTTGCATATATATTCCACATACTCTAAATGGGTGGGCTCTGTTGTTTTTTTTTTTTTTTCATTAGTCTGGAGTAATGCTCCTATTCCAAACAGAATGAGGGATGCTTGTGGTTAAGGACGCGCATTTTCTAATTCCTTTGAATTCGCCCTTTGCCTCAACACACAGAGGCAGCAAGCAAAATGCTCAGGTTTCCACACTCTGAGGATGTTCAACAAATTGTGTTGACTGACTGGCTGACTGATCTTAATAAGAGATGACATTTTGGCCTGAGAGGGTGGACTCCCACCAGCCACCATCTGCCTCCACTCCTGCAGTGGTTAGAAATGCACACTTCAAATCAGACAGAATGTACATCACAGACGGCCACCTCCATGATATCATTTGAAGGCCCCCAAGTCCCACCTGCCTCTGAATTTCTCTTCTACCAGTCTGAATTTTTCACTGTTAAAGTTACTAATGAGTTAGATGTCAAAAACAGCCACAACAATCCCAAGGATGGGCCAAATGAGATTAAAAGCCATAAATTTGTCCCTTCAATGCGGCAGCAGCAATATTAGTATCAGTGGGGTCAAAGATCCTAAAGAATTTCCTTCCCTTAGGCCCCAGGATATAGATGGGGCCTCATATTTTGGAGGACATTGAGGACATTGCCAGGTACTGGCCAGAAAGTTATTGTAATAGTATAGGCATAAGACCATAAGAACCTAGTTCAGAGTGATAGCAATGAGATTAGAAAGAGAGGGGCAGGTGAGGGGAGAGAGAGAGGAGAGAAGAAGAGGGAGGAGAGGAAAGGGAAGGAAGGAAGGAAGGAAGGAAGGAAGGAAGGAAGGAAGG
>NW_025356094.1:0-2883 GCF_016433145.1 Gracilinanus agilis | reverse complement strand
ATGTTTACACCTTGAACAAAGGCATCTTCATGTTTAAAACAAAGCCCTCAACTCTTTTCAACTTGTTCATAAGGAGTTAATCTTGTTAAGGACTCTCTCACTTCCTTAAGGAGATGCAGAGAGATGGTATCCATTTATGACCTCAGAAGACTGATGATACCACATTCCTTTCATCTCTTGTTAGAGAGGGGATGGATTGAAGGCATAGACTGAAATAGGAATCGGGAGGACTTTTCTTTCTATAATCTCAGGGGATGATCTCACACACCTTCCAAGGGGTCAGCTATCATCTCTGTTGCAAATGATGATCACCTCTACATAACCAGCTCTCTGATCTTTTTTCTGTTTCCAATTCCCACATCAGCAACTTCCTATTGTATGTTTCCAGCTGGATGCCCCATAGATGCCTTCCTTTTACTACAGTAAACTACAAATCACTCTCCTGCTCCATCTTCTCCCCTCTTTAGTTCATCCTCCACAGGGTCCCCCAGTTGATATTCCTAAAGCATAAATATCACCAAGTTACTCTTTTTTCCCAATTAACTCCAGAGGTTGCCTATTATCTAGTCAAGTCAACAAGTATTTATTAAGCATCTGCTATGTGCCCAGAATTGTGTTGTGCTTAATTGCTGTAAATGAAAAAAATAGCACTTTGTAAACCATAAAACACCATAGAAATGTTTTGTCATTATTATTTTCTTCTAGTTTGATAGACTAAAACCTTCCTTTAATTCTCCCTAAATAATAGTGATACTAATAATAGACAACATTTAAATAGAACTTTAAGGTTTTCAAAACATTGTAAGTATATAGTAACTTATTTGATCCTCATGATAATCCTGTGAGATTATTATCTTGTTTTATAAATGTGGAAACTAAGTCAGAGAGAGGCTAAATTTTTTGACCCAGTTTCAGGATTGGAACTCAGGTCTTCCTGATTCCATGTCTAGCACTCTACCTACTGTGCTACTTTTCTGACTCTATCATACACGTAGAAAAATAATAGAAGATTCCGTAAAAATATGTTACAAAAGATTTAACTTCACTTGATAATTTCTATAATCATCTATATCTAGTGAGGTACGAAAGAAGATACCCGTGTAATCACAGAGGAGATCCTAGAGCAGCTACGTACCCCAGTGAATAGAGCACCAGGCATGGACTCAGGAAGACCTGCGTTGAAGATCTAGTCCTAGACCTTCCTACCTGTGCAAGTCACTTATTGCCTAGTCCTTCCTGCTCTTCTAGTTTAGAATTAATACTAGGACAGAACATAAGGATTTAAATAAGTCAAAGAGGAGATTCAGTATTAAATCAAAGTTGAAAATGGATGCTCTACAGATTCAATCATTTAGTCAAGAAGAATTTATGTTCTTACTATGTGCCAGACACCATGGATCATGTATTCTTTTTATCTTTAAGTTAACAAAGCTCAAAACTGGCACGAATTTCTATTGTACTTGATCCAGTCTCATAGGGTTTTTTTTCCATTTTATATTCCTCAAGAAGTGTGTAAGGGATTGGGATGTCTAAGTCCAAATTGGTGACCCTACTTTCCTTGACAGTGAAAAGAGTTTGGAAAAAGTACTTTACAGAGCTTTTCAGTTTTCCATCTCTTCTACTTCTAGTTTCATCCTTAAATGCTCTTGGAAAAATGTTGCTTAGTTGGTTCTCCCACTAAGATTTATTTAAATTTATAGCATAGAAATAATCACAGTCATGCAATTTATTCTGAGTTATGGTATGGTGCCATTTTCTTTGGGTGGAGCAAAACAGGGAATATTTAGTGAGAAGAAACCAACAGGAGTTAATTTTGGAAGTTGCCATTCTTGCACCACAAGGCATAATTCTATGCTGAGGTTCTTTTTTCTCCAATGGCTATTTGCTTTTTTTATTATTATATCAAAAAGACTTCCTGAGGAAATAGCTTTTGGTGTCATAGATGGACACTGAATTGCAAAACACGGGTCCAAATTCTGCTTCAGACTCTTAACCAGATTCACGATCCTGGGCAAATTACAAGCTCCTAATGCCTTGGTTTCCTCATCTGTAAAATGAGGGAGTTTGACTTAATGACCTGGAAGGTTCCTTTGAACTTTAAATATATGATCATACATTATGAAAAGCCAAGCAAATTTAATTGCCATTCTTAATTAGAAGATCATCTTATGATTGCTTCAACTATTAGCACCATTTCATTCTGGAGACTTAAAGACTTAGGAATGTTAGGACTTAGTTTTTGTGACTTTTCTTGAAGGATTTTAAAGCATCTTTTGGATATGATTACCTCATTAATTTCTGGTAACCAGAGTAATCCAACTAACGAAAATGAGAAAATGGATTAGGAAGGTTGGGTTGCTTTGTCAAACCAAAAGTTGAAAATAAAGAGCCTGTTTTAAGAGTTGGATCGGGGTGATGGATTTGGACTCTTTTTAACTCTATATATCTCTTGTAACTGGATTCCTGCCACTTTCCATATTCTCAGTTCAATGTAGTTGTTTCTTTTTCAGGGTGGAGAGGAGGAGGGAAAAGTGAGCTTAGCAAATGGCCAAGAGGTGTTGAGGAGTACCAAATAGCCTCAAAGCAGGAGGAAAAGCAGCACTCTAGCCAAAAAAGGAAAAAAAAACCAACAAAGAAAAACCAAAAACATTTTTTATTGAGCATGGTTTCATCCTATCCCAACTCAAATTTCAAAGGCAGTTGTTTTTTCTTTTTTTTGTCCATGAGTCATGTCCAACTGTGGTCAAATATAACTGCACACCAGGAGAGTGCATTCCAACTCAGGATTAGCAAGAAAAAAATGCAGGGGGTCTTGAATCCATGGAATTGATAATATATCACCCTTCCACTGCCCTTCCATTTATCAGTCTCTGCTCTTGCCTG
>NW_025356093.1:0-1171 GCF_016433145.1 Gracilinanus agilis | reverse complement strand
CCAAATGGATCACAAAGAGTCAGACAGGACTGAAATATATATATATATATATATTTCACATATATGTATATATGTATATATACACACTCTTATATAGCCTTGCTACACATATAGACATAGTTCATGCACATGTATGTATATAAACATATAAAGCACACATACAATCTCTATCTAGTGTGTAGGTATAAACATGTATATATTCATAGATACAAATATCATGTATGTGAATATATGTTTGTTATATGTGTGTGTACATATACATCTATGTTGTTTTGTTAGAAAGATGGAGTCACAGACTTCATGACTATCACCCAAGGGGAGATCAGTTCTGTGTGTAAGAGCATGATGCCTTTTTTGACTAAAGGAGCTCTCCAAGCCTGTTTACTGAGTCCTACAAGGAACTGTGACATGACTGTGGAGGGCCATTACCTACATCATGGCTCCTTGAAGCATGGATCAGAGAGGTCTAGATGACCCCAAAGGCCAACTAGGTCCAGCCCTATCCTTTTACAGAGGAGGAAACTGAGTTCCTGCTTAACTGAGGATAAGTGACTCGAGCAGACAGAGAGCTGGGAGGGATCTCAGAGATCATCTAGTCCAACCCATTCCTTTCATGGAGGAAGAAACAAAGACTTCAAAAAAACAAATGACTAAGAGGTCACATCAGCTCCACTGGTGGAATTTGAACCTATCCTTCCATTTCTGAGTCAGCATTTCCTTCACTGTCCTGTGCAACCTCTTTGGATGGTTCAGTGTGATAAACAATGTCTCTGGAGTCAGAGGACTTGGGTTCAAATCCTTCCTCTCGTGCTTTGTACCAATATGATCTAGAGCTAATCACTCCATTCTTTTTGGCTTTAGCTTTCTCATTTTTAAAATGAGAGATTTGGGCTAGATAGCCTCTGAGTTCCCTTCCAGCTCAAAAGCTTTGATTTTAGATAGAAATATTTGTAAAACCTGCACAAAACAGAAAATCCATTTGATGACTCTATCTTTCCTCATCAGAAGGAGGAGAATTAGGAAAAGAAGGAGAAGTAGGAGAAAGAGAAGGAGGAAAATTAGGAAAAGAAGGAGAAGGAAGAGAAAGAGAAGGAGAAGAATTAGGAAAAGAAGGTGAAGGAGGAGAAAGAAGAGAGAAAAGAAAAAGGAAAAGGAGGAGAAAGAGAAGGAG
>NW_025356092.1:0-4089 GCF_016433145.1 Gracilinanus agilis | reverse complement strand
CCTCTGATGAGCAGGCATTCATTGAGGACTTTCTTCCTTCCCATTTGCCTTGCTGTGTCAAACACAGCTGGAAACCACTAACTGGAAACCACTTGTTTTCCTTCCTGGTTTCTGGGAGGAGGGAATGAGCCTGAGTACATTTGATGCCCAGCCTTGCATTCCCAGAACACCTTCTGCAGTGAAGCCATTCTGAGACATCTTAGGACAACCCCAGCATTGTTTTATAGCCTTGATTCCCTCAGAGGTCACTTTGAGAAAGGGTTGCCGCTGAAGAGACATCCACCAGAGTGGACTTGGAGGCAGACCTGGCTCGGACCTTTACTAGCTATCTGTCTCCTAGGCAAATTGCTTCTCTGACCCTCAGTTTCTTCATCTGTAAACTGAGGATGAAAAAATAGCTCCTATCCCTGAAAGAAGACAGATATACTGTGTGTGTGTATGTATAAAACTCTTCATGAACCAGAAGTCCAATCAAATCAGCTAGCATTTATTAAACTCTTACTACAGGCTAGGCTCTGCACTAAGTTTTCTGGAATACACAGAAAAGAAAAAAGAGAGTCCTTAGCTTCAAGGAGCAAATGCAGATTAGAGATCTGCAGAGGACTTTGGGTAATTCCAGTGCTCTGGGCTGAGCTTGTCTGGAAAGTGCCTGCTTTGAATTACATAAACAGTAAATCTTCAGCACCCCCCAATCTGTGATTTGATCAGTATCTTTTCTACAGTTTATATCTTCTTGCTCAGGGTCACAGCCATTCTGAGTGAGAAGGGAGACTTTGACCCCAGGTCTTCATGATTCCAAGGCCAGCTCTTTTTAAAAATGTTAAACCCTAACCTTCTGTCTCAGAATCAGTACTCTGTATGGTTCCAAAGTAGAAGAGGAGTAAGGGCTAGACAATTGGGGTTAAGTGACTTGCCCAGGGTCACACAGTTAGGAAGTGTCTGGGGTTAGATTTGAACCCAGGACATCCCGGTTCTCTATCACTGAGCCACTCAGCTGTCCAATATACCACATTGTCTTTCACATGGCATTTCCCATGATTTGCAAAGTGCTTTCCTTCTAGGGATCTTGAGACATGAATCACATGAGTATTATTTTTCTTATTTTACTTTTATGGTTGAAGGAGCCCAGATCAAGAAAGAGATTTGCCCAAGAGCACACGGCTAATAAATATTAGAGGCAGGAACTGAATTCAGATTTCTCCAGCCTCTGAGTCCAGTGAACTTTCCATTACAATCTACTGTCTGGTGATCCTTGAGATCCCTTCTCCCTCTGACATTCTGGGATATTGTACTAGCTCTAGCCAGGTTTGACCTGAAAGATCATGTCTAGGAGATGAGAACAAATCAGTTCTCCCCCATGGTCTTTGGGGTCTCCCTAATGCATCTGAGGCAGTGTTCTGGAGAAAGGGCTGAAAGTTGACGGTGATTCCTATCGATGGCAAATATTTCTCTGTATGCCTCCAAGGCACAGGAAGGGGTGGAAAGGATTTAGGGCTGGAAATGACCTTAAAGATCATCTAGTTTAATCCTTACATTTTTAAAGGGGAAGAAACTGGGGTCTAGAACTTATCGAAGGCCCCACAGGGAACAGAGGTAGGATCTAAGCTTCAAAACTCTCCAAATCCAATTAATATATTTCCTTTCTTTCTTTTTATAAAAATTCTCACCTTCTGTCTTAGAATCAATTCTAAGTATCTTCTAAGACAGAAGAGCAATAAGGGATAGGCAAGTGGATTAAGTGACTTACCCAGGGTCCCACAACCAGGAATAATCAATATATTTTCCCCTACAAGTTCATAGGTCAGCCTAGGGCCAAACCACACTGAACACACCTTATCTCATCTGATCTAAGGTTGGGCATGGTTAGAACTTGGATGGGAGACTAACTGGGAATACCTGGTGCTATATGCTTAAAAGAAAAGTAAATAAATCAATATAAATAAATAAAAACTCATAGGTCAGAGATTGAGAGCTGTAAAGAACCTGAGAGTTCTACCCCTTCGTATTACAATGAGCAGGTAAATACTCTGAGGGGGTAGATTATTACTACAGATGAGGAACAGAGTCCTAGAAAGGTTTAGTTACTTGTCCAAGATCATGCAGTAAGATCAGAACCAAGATTTAGAATCAGATCCTCTGACTTCAGATACATCTTTCCAATGTGTCAGGATGCCTCTAAGATCTCTCTCTACATTGTGTCATACAGAACCTACTTTTCCAACCTAATCCTCTGTCCCCCACTCAGGGTCACCACAAACAATAAGAGTCAGGCCAAAGCAGGGAAGAATGAGTAAGATTTCCCTTTGGCCTTTCCTGTGCCAACCTGCAGCCACCTGCCCCTTCTAGAATGGACTGTCCTGTTTTGTAAAATAAATAGGTGGGACAGAGATAAGCACCACGGAAACAGCATAGGAAAAGAACAGAAAAATCTGAACCTGGATTCTGCATGCCAGCGTGACCTGGGAAGGATGTTGGCCATGTTTGGAAGTGAAGCTGCTTTGCTCCCTAAGTCCCGGGGCCATCTGTTTCTCCCCAAATAGCAAAAATGAAGAATTCAGTATTCAAATCTATTCCCCTCCAGTGAGAATAGTAGTCACTAGCTTTGTAGCTTTTCAGGATTTTTCTTCCAAAAGATTGAAATAAGGACTATCTACCCAGAAAGCTAAGACCCACTGGGACTTTTGAATATGGTTGACCCCTGGCAAAATTTTGAGGAAGTGCATCTTTAGGGGCACACCTCTATTTCCAAGTAGCCTTTTCTGTCCTCAGATCCACCTTCTGGGTGTCTCTCTCTTTTCTCTTATAGAATATGAAGCATTTTCTTTTAAGAGACCTCCCCCAATTCCTGTCCCATTAGTGCTGTAAAAATACCGATTATTTCTTTTTATACACTTTTACCAACTCCCATTTCTATAGAATGTTAAGGATCCTAAAATTCTTGCTTCAGCGTTTATACTCCAAAGATAATAAGGAAAAAGACTTGTACAAAAATATTTGTAGCCACACTCTTTGTGGTGGCAAAAATTTTGAAAATGAGGGGATGCCCTTCAATTGGGGAATGGTTGAACAAACTGTGGTATCTGTTGGTGATGGAATACTATTGTGTTCAAGGGAATAAAGAACTGGAGGAATTCCATGTGAACTGGAAAGACCTCCAGGAATAGATGCAGAGTGAAAGGAGCAGAACCAGGAGAACATTGTACACAGATGGATATACTGTGGCACAATCGAATGTAATGGACTTCTCTACTAGTAGCAATGCAATAATCCAGGACAATCCAGAGGAACTTATGAAAAAGAACACTATTCACATTCAGAAGAAGAACTGTGGGAGCAGAAACACAGAAGAAAAACGACTGCTTGATCACATGGGTTAATGGGGATATGATTGGGGATGTAGACTCTAAACGATCACTCTATTGCAAATATGAATAATATAGAAATAGGTCTTGATCAATGACACATGCAAAACCCAGTGGAATTGCTCATTGGCTATGGGAGGGGGTGGGAAGAGGGGAGAGAAAGAACATGAATCATGGAACCATGGGAAAATATTCTAAATGAATTAAATGAAATTTTTTTAAGACTAAAAAAAAACCCCTTACCTCAGAATCAATACTGTGTATTAGTTTCAAGGCAGAAGAATAGTAAGGTCTAGGCAATAGGGGTTAAGTGACTTCCCCAAGGTCACACAGCTAGGAAGTGTCTAAGACCACATTTGAACCCAGGATTTTCCATCTCTAGACCTGGCTCTCAGTCCATGGAGCCTCCTAGCTTCCTCCTGTTTCAGTGTCTTTTAAAGAAAAACCAGCCTACCTTGCATAGACACAGGGGTTAGATTATTTGCTCCCACTACAGGGGGTATATCTGTACAGAGACCTGATGTTCCCATAATTCTTGGGACTAACAGTGACTCTCTTAATGAAGGAAGCTGTTTTTGGCCTATATTCCTACATCTACTCTGATTAAATATAGCCTTTTCTAGTATAAAAGTCTATAGAATCTTACAAAGCAGGCTGGTGCAGAGATGAAAGAGAGAGATAGAAAAAGGGAGAGAGAGAGAGAGAGAGAGAGAGAGAGAGAGAGAGA
>NW_025356091.1:0-1459 GCF_016433145.1 Gracilinanus agilis | reverse complement strand
CCATCACTGAACGAGAGAAATCGACAGAGACAAAGTAATGGAAAGTTAGAGATGAGAAGAGAGACAAAAGAAGAAAGAGAGATAAATAGAGAGATAGAAGCAGAAATAGACTGAAAGAGAGGACAGAGAGAGAAAATTAGAGACAAAGAAAAAGAAAGATGCAAAGTGGGACAGTGAGTGATACAGTTAGAGAAATAGAAAAAGGTAGAAGTAGAGAGGATGAGAGAGAGAGAGGCAGAGAAAGGGAGAAACAGAGACATATAAATAGAAAGATGCTAAAGAGCAGAGAGAGAGATAAAGAGAGGTAGAGAGATAGAGAAAGAACCAGAGAGACAGAGTCAGGGAGAGAGACAGAGAAATAGACAAAAGATCCAGAAATGGAAAATTAGGCATGGGAAGAGATACAAAAAGGAAGAGAGATAAACACAGAGAAAGAATTAGAGATAGTCTGAAAGAGAGACGAGAGAAAGAGAAAAAAACAGAGACCTAGAAATAGAAAGATGCAAAAAGGGGAGAGTGAAGGATAGAGAGAGGTAAAGAGATAGACAGAAAGAACCATAAAGACAGTGACAGAGAGAGACAGACAAAGTGAAAAAACTGACAGAGACAAAGAAATACAGAGATGAAGAGGGAGAGGAGAGATACAAAGAGAAGCAGAAACACAGAGAAAGAGAAAGAACCATAAAGACAGCGACAGAGAAAGACAGACAAAGAAATAGATTAAAAAATACACACATGAAGGTTGGAGGAGAGAGAGATAAAGTGAGGCAGCTAGATAGGCACAGAGAAAGAACTAGAGAAAGTCACAGAGACAGAGAATGAGAGAAATAGACAGAAACACAGAAATGGAAATTTAGAGATGGGGAGAGAGACAAAAAGGAAGAAAGAGAGATAAACATAGAGACAAAAGCAGAAATTGCCTGAAAGAGAGGACAGAGAAAGAGAGAAATTTAGAGACAGAAATAGAAAGATGCAAAGGGGAACAGTGAGAAAGAGAGGAAGAGAGATAGAGAAAGAGAAAGAACTACAGAGAATGAGAGAGATATAGACAAAGAGAATAATAGACAGAGACAAAGAAATACCGAGATGAATGGGGGAGGAAAGAGAGATTGAAGAATAAACAGAGAGAGGGATGTAGAGACAGAACCAAAGAGACAATGACAGAAATAGAGAATTAGAATGATCATAGAGAGTGGGAGACAGGAGAGATAAAGACAGCAGAGAGAGACAAAGAGAAAGAAACATAGAGGTCATAACAGAGAGACAGCGAAAGAATGAAACAGACATAGACAAAGAAATACAAAGATGGAGAGAGGAAAAAGGAGATAGAAGGAAAATCAGAGAGACAAACATCAAGCCAGAACCAGAGTCAGTGACAGGGAGACAGAGAGAAAAATCGAAAAAGACAGAGATACAGTAAGAGAAAGATGGAGAGGTGGACAGAAGGAGAGCCTGAGAG
>NW_025356090.1:0-5197 GCF_016433145.1 Gracilinanus agilis | reverse complement strand
ATTATCTAAGGCCAGGGGCGCCCGCCCTGGACTAAGTGCGGTATAACTTTCAGGGGGTTCATGAACCTGCATGAAGGGGAGGGCAGGAAACGCATCTTTATTTTCGCCAAATTCTAAATGAAACTGAACATTACCTTCCATGATTTGAAAACGTAATTCACCAGACCCCTGAACGGGTCCTTGACACAAAAGAACCCTTACTCAAATCCAGCCTCCCTCGTTTTTACAGACAAGGAAACTGAGGCCCAAGAAGAAGACATTCACAGAGTCTGGATTTGATTCCAGCCCTCTTTAGTTAGAACTCAATCTGGGGCCGATTCTTGGGAAGAGAACCGAACAGAATGGACCATTCTGGGGTCAGACTCCAAGAAATGAAGCAGTTTAGGCTTGTTCTTAATCTAGAAAGGTCAAGAAGAATTAACCACTGTTAATAGGCTCGAGAAGTGGCCGCTGGGGTCTCTGTCTCTGTCCAGAGTTCTTGAAGGAGTCGGAAGTGAAACAGGGGTGTTGAAGGAATTAGAACCCTGGCAAAGGACTGGACTGAGGAGGTGGGTCTGGCAATGTGAGTGACACAGAAATGGGCAAGTCCCGCCAGTAACTGGCAGGGATGTTGGAGCTGGGGACTCCCAGTGGAGCCCAGTCACCCCCAAACAACAACCAGCTCAGTTTTCTGGAGCCCAACCCTGCTCCTCCCCAAAGATAAGACCTGAGTTTCCGGATTCTCCTAGGGAAAACCTGGGAGATAACAGGTTTCCAGGTGACAGGTGAGTTACTCACCTCAAACTTAACCTTTCACCTCATGGCTTGCCCTGGAACCTCTCCTTCCAGTCTGCTCAGACATTCCTCCTTCTCCCAGCTATCCCTTTTATTCTTCCTGACCCAGAATACTGCTCTTCCCTCCTCTCCAAGCTGACTCCTGTCCCTAAGAAGGTCCTGCTCTTCCTCCACCACCCAGCTCTACCTTCTTTCTGGTTTCCTCTCCAGAGTCTTCCCTATCTTTGAAGACTGGCTGGCTGTTTTTAACAGAATCCTTATATACACTAAAATGCACACCTTAGCTGGGAGGAAACTTAACAGATCATCAAACCGACCCTTATTTCATAGATGGGAAAACTGATGACCAGAGAGGGGAAAAGACTTGTGGAAGATCATACAACTAAAGTTTATCAGAGCTGGCCTTGGAAACCTTTTGAAAAATGTAATTCCTAGAAATATGTTTTGCATGACTGTACATGTATAATCTCCATCAAAGTCCTTGCCTTCTCAAGGAGGGGGAAGGGAAGGAAGGGAAGAAATCTGAAACTCAGAAAGGATAAAAAATGGATGTTAAAATTCTTTTTACATGTAATTGAGAAAAAAATAAAACATTCTTTTTTATTTAAAAAAAAGGTTCTTTCTTGTAAGATGACTCCAAATTAAACTGGCTTAGGTGAATGGATTTGGTTTGTAAATTCAGTATTCCAAAGGAGTTCCAAGGTCTCTGATACATCTTGTAAACATGCCTTACTGAATTAGTAGATTCCAACAGCATTCATGTTTCTGGATTCTTGTGGTGGAGAAAAAATGGTCTAATCATGGTTAAAGAGATATACTAAAAAGAGGGTTACTTGGATTCTACTGCCCTTGCCACCTCTAAAATACTGTGGAACTTGGGCCAGGAATATATTCCTCTCTTAACATCAGTTTATTCATCGATAAAGTGAGGTATTTGGATTAGAAAATCCTTAAGGATCTTTAGTTGTGTGACCCTGGGCATGTCACTTAACCCCCATTGTCTAGCCCTTACCATTCTTTTGCCTTGGGACCAATACATAGTATTGATTCTAAGACAGAAGGTGAAGGTTTTTAAAATAGAAAATAAAATCCTAAAGGGCTCTCCAGTTCCAACATTCTAGGCTCTAAGGCCCCTTCCCAGCTCTGTCCATCTATGTCCTAAGGTTAACCCCAGCTCTGGCATTCTCTGTTGTAAGGGCCCTTCTAGCTCTACTGTTCTCTGTTGTTGAGATGTTCCTTTCAACTACTCATTGTGAGACCCTCAGCAAGTTCCTTTACTTCTCTAAGTCTGTTTTCCCTCTCTGAAAAATGGGGATCTACAGCTCAAAGAATTGTTCCGTGGATCACATGAGATTCCATAAGCACTAGATAAATGTTAGTTATTGTTACCCACTCTGTGTCCTTCCCTTTGAACTCTGATTCCATCTTCATGATACCTGCTCAGGCCTGTCCCAGCTCCTTGCCTCTCTGAGAGCTGATGAAAGTGCCCTGCAGCTGTTTATCGGAGCTGGTGGTGTCAGCCTTGGGGCCAAGGGCCTCTCTTGAGGATACACACAGGGCAGTTGTGCCAGGGGCAGTGATCCTTTCTTCCTTTCCTTCTACCAAGGAGCCCAGCCAGGCCTGGGGGACCCCAGACACAAGGAGAGGCTCCCTTGATTTAACACACTGAGTGAGCATGAGGAGGAGTTCCAGGGACTTTTTCATTTATTTTAACGTGCAGCCTCCTTGGAACTTTTACCCACAAAACCACTTTCTGTGGTTCCCTAGAACACCCTGTTTTAAGTGGCTTAGAATGTGGCTTCTCTCTCCTCCTCTGGATGGAGCTGTTAAAGACCCCAAGATTCCTACAGTGGAGAGAAAGCTGAGTTTGGAGACAGAAAGAAAAAAAGAAAAAAAAGAGTTTGAACCCTCAGATACTAACTAGTTGGTGATAACTCTGGGCAAGTCACAAAATAGAATTTAAAAAGAGAGAGAGAGAGAAAGAAAAACTCTGTGCCTCAGTTTCCTCATCTATAAAAGAAAAAGATTAGACCTGACACCCTCTAAAACACCTTCCAACTCAGAGGCAGCAAGTGGTATAGGAATAGTGTGTTGGGCCTGAAGGCAGGAAGACCTAAGTTCAAATCCAATCTCAGACACTTACTAAGTTGTGTGACCCGGGACCAGTTATATAATTTCTGCCTCAGTTTCCTCAACTGTAAAATGGGGAACCATAATAACCCCTGCCTTCCTGGATTATTGAGAGAAACAACTGAGGTAATATTTTTAAAGTACTTCTGTAGTAGGTATATCCAATATATAAAATATTTTCTATTTCTATAATAAAATATGTTAATATTTTATTATAGATAATAATATATACAATATACAAAAATATATAATAAATATGTATTATATATTATAAAATCTATCAATAATAATAAAATCTATTCTATATAAAAGCTTGTTCCTGTCCCTAAGTCTATGATAAGACCACATAGGACACACTTCACACAGCAATAGTGTCAAATTCAGATAGACACCCAAGCCTAATCCATATATAAGGATTCCTACTGTATGCATAGAGACTTAGAAGACTACGGATTAGGAGCAGTTAGGTAGCAGAGTAGATAGAGTGCCAGGCCAGGAGTTGGGAGGACCTGGGTTCAAATCTGGCTTCAGACACTTCCTAGTCATGGGAACTCAACTCCATTTGCCTAGCCCTTGTCATTCTGCCCTAGAGTTGTTACAAAAATAAAGTAAGGGTTTGAAAGAAAGAAAAATATTGTCTATAGTATTTTCATTTATTTTAAGTATTTCCCACTTACATTTTTTTAAATTTTTACCTTCCCATCTTAGAATCAATACTGTGTATTGGTTCCGAGGTAGAAGAGTGGTAAGGGTGAGGCAAGGGGTGTTAAGTGACTTGTCCAGGATCACACAGCTGGGAAGTGTCTGAGACCAGATTGGAACCTAATGGAATGGGGGTACAGGGTGCTCTGGAGACTTCAAGTCTCTAGAGGAATCCCAGGTCAGAAAGTACATGAGGAATTCCTCAAAACTGGACCCCAGGAATGGAGGTGGTGGAAGAAAGCCAACCATGGTGCCACCAAAGAGATGACCACAGAAACAGAAGATTCTCCAAAAGCTGCATTTTCCTTCTGTTTTAGATTAATTTCCCCTAGTTTATGATGAGGGTTTGAGCATGACCTTCTGTTTGGATCTCAGACATCACTAGATTCTCTGAGATACGCAATTCACCCTCCTTTATGATCAGGGCTTAATGTGTCACAAACAATGGATGCCTGTGCCTGCACACCAAGGCACCTCACACAGGAATGCCACCTAAACCTCCTTGTTCGTCCCTCTTCCCACCTTCCTTTCTGGGTCACATAGTGTCTGTTCTTTTACGGTATAAAACTCCTGAACCCCTTCTTCCTGACCAAGGCACATTTCACCTGCACCTGCCTCTCAGCCATTTGACCTAATAAAATCCACTCATGTTCCAAAAATTCATTAACGGCGGATAATTCTTTAAGTGGGTACGTTCCTGAGCCAGAACCAGGTAAGATCGAGTTTTCCCATACACAAGGACCTCCTCTCTCTAGAACTGGTTCTCAACCCATTGAGCCACCTTGCTGCCCCTTCCCACATTTAATCCAGTTTTTTGGTTAGTCTCAGGATTATTATGGGACATGTATTTGATCCTTCTGCTGTATAGGATGCATGTTTCATATGTCATAATGACATGGGATCCTGGGTTTCTCTTGGTCACCCCAAATTCCAGAAGTGTTCCAGGTCCAAAGGAAAGCAAGAAAATTCCTTTCCTTCCTGACATTCTTATAGTGCTGAGGAAAAAGTGAGCCTGAGTATCATAGACTCATGATAAGAAAATATTCCCCTTGCATTCTCCCCTGTATCTCCCAGTTCTGCTCTGATAGCATCAGACTGTATCTAGGACCTATTCCCGGTTACTCCCTTGTGTCTTTGGGACACAAAGCTTCACTCCATCCCTTTTCAGATGACAAACATCCTCACTTCTGCCTAGCCTCATCCCACCTCCCCATCCCTGGTTACGTAGCCCATGTGCTCTAAGAGGTATAAGAAGCCCAGAACATGTCTCCTCAAGGAGGCACCTGTCTCCCAACCTCTCAACATTGCTTCCAAATTCATAAATGTCTCTTTTTATTTTCAAGTTAAGTTTTCAAGTCTTGCATTCTTGCAAAGGGCAACCTGCCCAGATCCAGGGTTTTACCTTAAAGTTCTCCCACAACAATAACACTAACTGCTATGCAGTGTGGTTTAACTTTTGTCAAGAACTTGAACCTATCAAGCAAGTAGGTTAAGCACCTACCATGTACCAGGCTCTGGGAAGACAAAGACAAAAAAAAAGTCACTTAACTCCCATTGCCTAGCCCTTACTGCTCTTCTGCCTCAGAACCAA
>NW_025356089.1:0-2352 GCF_016433145.1 Gracilinanus agilis | reverse complement strand
TGTCCGTCTCAGGCTAGTGCATCTTTCTCTTACCAATATAAATACCCCCCAAAGCTCCATCCTTATTCCTCCTCTCTTCTCTGTGTGTGTGCAGGGGCTGTGCACACACAGCAAAGTGTAATATACTTAGGCTAGCCAGTGTGCATCCCTGAGAAATACAGGCGGCATGGTCTGCCGCTGGATGATCTCAGCAGATGTCTAGCCCAAGGGTGTGAAGACTTCCTCTGGAAGAGAGGCTGCCCGGGCACCTTGGAGCTCTTAGAGCTTAGTCAGACATCGAAGACACCACAGCATCTACTTCATCTCAGGCTGTCGTCGCTCCTCAGCCTGACGTGTCTTGCCACTGGTCCAGGCTGCCTAGAAGAGGGCGCGCGGCTGATGACTTGGTACCACCCCGCCTCTCTTCAATCTAATTCATGCGCGAGTCGCGCCGTCTCCAGCTAATGTCGTTGATCCTCTTCCAAGTGCAGGTCCAACAAAGACCACGCTAGGGCGGGAAGGTACCACCCCGTGACCTGTAGGCTAATGCATGTGCATCTGGACTAGGTGACATCTGGAGAGCCCCAGTCCCTCCCTTCACACGGCCACGTCCCAGCATCACCTGGGCGTCCCACTAAGGAATCCGTCTTTCCCTGTCCAAAAGTAGCCTCAGGAGAAAAGCAGACGTTTTCCAGCCGGCCAGGTGCTTTGCCTAGAATCGCATTTGCAGCTCCCAGCAGCTCTGGGAAGTGGGTGCTGGTATGACCCCCACTTTACAGAAATACTGAGCTTTCCCAGAGAGACGGTGCTTGTCCCTCCTAGAGTCCCCGCTAAGTCCCTGGGCTGCTCCGGGGTCCTCTCGGGTCTTGGAAATAGTCCCTTTAAGGACTTGTCTGGTAAGGTTGAGGAGTTCCCGGAAGGCTACGTGCCTTGCCGAGGGCGCACAACGCGTACGCATCTACACAGAATTCGAATTCGGGTTTCCTTGATGCCAAATCCAATTCTGCAGTCTAACTGCCTCCTCCTCCTTCTAGTCGTCGTCGTCGTCGTCCCTAAATCTCTTTGTTCTTCCCAGTTTCCCCGGCACCCAGACTAGAAACCTGAGAAGCCTGCTGGATCCTCCCCTAGCCGAGGTTCAGACGATCTGGGCTCGCCCCATTTTAGAGGTGATTTTAGAGAATCAAAGACAGAGCCGTCCTCCGGGCTCTTCATAGCCTCCCCGCGCCTTCCTGGCCTTATTTCCCATCCCTCCCTTCCCCCAGCCCGCCCCCTGGAAGCAGATGCCGGGTCCCGACGTCTGCTCCGTGGGCTCCAGAGAAGGCCGGCGAGCGCCCAGCTTCTCTGGGACGCTGCGGATTCCACTCCGCCTCTCAAGAGCACCTCGAGCGCTTAGACTGGGCAGCCTTAGCCTTAACGCGTTCCATGCTCCCAGCAGCCCCGCGGGGGAGACGCTCGCTCTCCCCTGGCTGCCGCAGAGAAAACAGATTGCTTGTCTAGGGCCAGAAAGAAGTCCCGGTCGGTGGAAGCAAGATTTGAACTCGCATCTTCCTCAGGCAGCTAGGTGGCGGCAGGGGATAAAGCTGGCCTTCCTGGAGCGAAGGCTTGACTTTGAATCTAGCTTCAGATCAGATCCTTAGGAGCTGGGTCACTCCGGGCAAGTCACTTCACCTCTGCCTCAGTTTCCTCATCTGTAAAATAGAGATAATAATGTCAGAGCTGTTGAGGAGATCCTATAAGATGACGTGTCTAAGGAGCTTGGCCAACCTTAAAGTGCCATACTATATATAAATGAGAGCTTAGGTGTTAGGTGGTGCCATGGATAGAGCCTTGAGCCTGGAGTCAGGAAGACTGGAGGTCAAATCCAGCCTCGTGTGACTCTGGGCAAGTCACTTCACCTCCATTTGCCTCCATTTCCTCATCTATAAAATGGGGATAAAAATAGTCCATCCCTCCCAAAGTTACTGTGAAAATCAAATGAAATAGTTACAGATGCTTGGCACATAGTAGGAGCTTAATAAATGCTCATTCATTTTCTCTTCCCCATCTAACACTGCTCACAGGCCACCTCAATGCCCCACGTGATCTCTCCTTCCTCAGGTCTCCTAGATTGCTTGGCTCTTTGGCTGCCACTTTCATATTTATGGCATAAAGTTACCTTTTATTTATATGATGTAAAATAGGCATAATTCTGTACATAAAATTATCTTTACGTATATATACATGTACCTTATGTGTTATATGGACACACATGTATTTACATATATGTGTACATGCACAATTTATGTATAGGCACACATAATATATAAATACAATTAAAATAGAATTAGTACATATAATTATATTACATATTATATCATATATTTTATATTATAG
>NW_025356088.1:0-4774 GCF_016433145.1 Gracilinanus agilis | reverse complement strand
CATAGTACCTTGGACCTACTCTGTCTCTGTCTAGTTTGCCCCTACTCAGGCAGTCCCGTGGCTTCCCGTGGCTTTCCATACCCAACTGACTTAGCCCTCTACCTCTCAGAACTCCTGAGTTCAAGTGATCTCTCAGTCAAGTCTCCACAGAAGCAAATACTACAGGCATACCCACCATGTCTGACTTGTTATATATCAGTCCAGGTGTGCATCTGATTCTTTGTGCCAGTCACAAGATTTCTCCTATATGGGGTCATCTGCTTTGATTCAGCTGTCAAAACACTATAATACTTTCAAACTGATTAAAGACTTGGTCAACATAGTGATTCAATGAGGCGTCTGGGTGGAACTCTATCCTGAGAAGAGAATGAAATTATCATTAAGGCAAAGCAAGAAATTATAATTATTAATTATTTTAGGAGAGACAGAAACAGAGACAGAGACAGAGACAGAGACAGAGACAGAGTAAGCCAGCTACTTGAGGTGGGAGAAAACACTGAAACTAATTTTATCTTCTCAGCTTGGCTTTAGGCTCCTTCTGGGCAGAACTTAGGTTTTGTCCTTCTCTAGTACACCCCAGAACCCCAGTCAGTGTTTTGTTCATAGTCAAGGCACAATACCTATTGAAAAATTGGTTGATATTCCAAAAGAATCTTAGATTTAGAGCTGGAAGGCATTTAGTCCAAAACTCTCATTTTACAGATGAGGAAACTCAAGGCCAGAGAGTGACTTGCCCAAGATCATACAGGTCGTCAGGATCAGAGTGGGATCTGAATTTAGGTCTTCCTGACTCCAAGCCTAGCATTCATCCATTATACCACGTAACTTTTTAGAAATGGGGCAGTGTTATTTCTGTAAAGTGATTCCTTTTCCCAACAGAGACTGTTTCCTGAATTGTTTTCCTACTGCTGAACCACCTTTGTATCCTTGGTAAAATCCCACTTGGTCACAGTGATTAATATGGTGCTGAAGTCTTTTTGCTAAGTGTAACAGGACTTTGATTGAGGCTGCATTCTAGAAATCACTTCCTAACCTGGCCTCAGGGTAATTTTCAGCCCCATACAGGAGATTTCTGAGAGGGAAAGCATGTCTCATCCTTGCACTTCCCCAGACAGCCCCAGACAAGACCCCATAGCTTAAGAGGGTATCACCAAAGTGCTCGCCCTCTCTCCCTCTCTCTCTCCCCCCACAAATGACTGGAGCTGCTATGTCTCTCATCTAGGAACAATCCAATCAGAAAACACCTTGAGGTGCCCTTGCTCTCCAGTCACAGCCAGTCAGGTAATGATGGATCATGGTGACTCAGGAGGTGGCATGAGGTAGCCCTAACACACAGGTTTGCTGTTCAAGGAAGTGGGGAGGGAAGGAAGGGGGAGAGAAGGGCAGCCAGAAGGAAAAAAGCAATTTGATCTTGTCCTCATCACCCACACAGAGCAAGCGACACAGGATGACAGAACCTAAGAACAATAAAAGGATCTCACGCTCCTTTCCCCTTCATCTCAATCCTTGACAGGCGCTGATAGAGACACAGTCCTCTGGAGTGGCTCTCTTCCTCCCCTTTGAAGGTCTGAAGGATGCATGCAGACACTCTCACTTCTCAAACACACCCACCCCCTCCTCGCTCGAGCACTCCAATTTCTCAGGGAGCAAGAGGTGATGAGAGCAGCCACAGGAACCCAGCGAGACTTGAGTCAGTCCAAAAGGGTCCATCCTGAAGCCTCACTCTAAACCCAGGAGCTGCTCCAACCTGGACCAAAGCTGTCTTGAAGCCCAAAGGTCTGGGTATCTCAGATCTATTTCAAGAGCTGTTGTAGAAACTTATTCTGGCCCTACAACTGGGATACCCATAGAAAAGAGAACATGAGTTGGGTCCTTCTCTCACACATTCACACACACACACACACACACACACACACACACACACTCATAACTATATTCAGCCTAACCCAACTGTTCAAACTGAAGGAAGAGTCCAAGAGCAATTCACATCTAGAATGGTTCAGTTAAGACATCATGGTACAGTGAATATAGAGCTGGACTTGCAGTCTAGATGATCTGTGTTCAAATCTTGCCTCTGGTCCTAACTAGATAGCTCAAGGATCTTAATCTCTTTGAGCCTCAACTTCCTTATTTGTAAAACAGGGGCAAAATACCTGTAGGGTACATGTATATGTATGATATATGTAGTATAACGATATATATAGTGCCTATAAATAATAGTAATATCAATTATATTAACATCTATAATATCTCTATTCCATAGAATAATAATAGAACATAGAACTCTCTTCCACAGTTATTGACACTCAAGAAAATCCTATAAAACTACATATGATACATATACATATAAATATGTACACATGTGTGCATATACATACACTATATAAACACTATATAAATATCAGGTAGTAGTAGCAGCAGCAGCAGCAGCAGTAGTAGTAGTGGTGGTGGTGGTGGTAGTGGTAGTAGTAGTAGTAGTAGTAGTAGTAGTAGTAGTAATAGAAAGATCTTGAATATAGAGCACCTGGGTTCTAATCTCTGCTTTTTTTTTTAAATCCATACTTTCTGTCTTAGTACCGGTTCTAAGACAGAAGAGGGACAAGGGCTAGGCAACTGGAGTTGAGTGACTTGCCCAGGACCATACAGTTAGGAAGTATCTGAGGCCAGATTTGAACCCAGCCCTTGCAACTCTAGGCCTGACACTCTATCCACTGTGCCATCTAGCTGCCTCTCCTGATTTGTTTTTGAATATTTGTATGACTCCAGGCAAATCCTCTGTTAAGTGACCTCTTGAGCCTTAATTTCCTCACTTGTAAACTGAGAGGACTGGCCTAGATGACCCTGAAGGTACCTTCCAAGAATATGATCTATAATCCCACAAGCCCAGAGAAAGGAGCTAGAGAAGCAATAGTCAACTGGGGTTAGATCTTAAGATGGAGATTTAAATCTGGTGGGGTCCTCAAAGGTCATTGAGTCCAGATGGTACCAACAGGCAAGGACCCAAAAGAAAAAGAATGCACAACTGTCTTATGGCTGACTGTCCTGTCAGCCTGTAGATAAGCTATGAAGAGAGCCTAGAGAGAGCTGGGAAAGGATGAATTAGAGCTTGCCTTCTCACAGCTGCCCAGGCATCCCAGCAGATGGTGACATTCAGACACTAGCATGAGCTTCCTTCCAGTTTCATTCTAGGACACACAAGACCTGGGTAGGATGAGTCCTTGCCATATAATGTGAGAGTTAGAGCCAATGGGAAGGTCTTCCCCATACCAGTTCTAAAATATCTCCCTCATTGACCTCTCTACTAAGTCCTTAAATCTACAATTAGGGATTCGTTCCTTTGAACTAAGATATTATTTCCTTTGGAATGCCACTATTAAATGAAAATACTCCCTCAATAGAGTAATACATTGGCTTACCATCAAATATTTATTCCCTAGTCTAAATAGGGAATATTTATCCCATGAATAGGAAGGGAAGAAGAAATAATAGGGCAAATGACTGGTCAGTTTTTATAGTAGGAAGAGGAAAGGAAAGCCCTACACTTGGGATACCATTGGGAAGAGCAGGCTTAAACGTCAGGGTTCTTTGGACAGTCTAGAAGAGAGACAAGGGGGCATAGGGAAGGAAGAGAGTAAGCCACGGAAGAGAAACTGCTCAGGCTTCACCATTTGGCCAAATCTGACCCCTTCCTACACCCTTCCATGTGTATACCTGAAAAGTGCTACATCTTGCCCTAAACACATACAGGGTTGTACCATACCTTAAGACACTGTACTCTGCCATGCCTATGTCTAGAGACAGCGAGGTATCACAGTGGATAGAGCATTGGACCTGGAGTCAAAAAAGACCTAAAATCACACTAATTATGTGATATTGGCCAAATTCCCTAACCTATCACCTTTGGTTTCTTCACCTGTAAAATCAGGCCATTGACTCAATGGTCTCAAAGCTTCCTTCTAAGTCAAGGATCACCTAATGGAAATGATTTTTGGGTAAAAGTCAAGAGACCTGGGTTCTGGACCTTAAATTTCTTAAGCCTCGATTTCTTCTGCTGTCAAATTACCTGAAAGATTCCTTCTAGAAATGGCATTTTGTGATCATTTTCGGCAAGTATTACTGGATATCTATTATACCTAATGCTCTGTACTGGTCATTAAGGAGGATATGAAGACGGACAAGACCCAGTTCCTACTCTGAAGGAGCTTACATTCTTGTAGAGCAGATAAAACATATACACAAATAACTCTGATGGGAGACAGTACCAACGAAGTGCTATGAGAAAGAAGTTTAATGGAAGGGATAGTATTTGAGATGGACCTATGAGGACAGGTAAACCTTAGACAGAGCTGGAGGGGAAAGGGCATTCCATATTGGAAGGGATAGCATGGGCAAGAGAACGGATGAGAGAAAATGTATACCATGATCAGAGTGTAAAGAAAAGAGAGTCATACACATGGGTGACAACACAACTTCATGGAAGGGAATAATGGCAGGCAAATCTGGAAAGATAAGTTGGGGCTTTGATAAGTTGAGGTAAGAAAGTTTAGACTTCATTTAATAGGTAGCGGGGAGCCATTGAAGGTTTTTGAGTTAGGAAGGTAACATGACAAGAGCCAATCTTTCAGGAAGATTCTATAATTCTGAAATATGTGTCCTGACCCCCACTATGGCTAAACCCCTCCATTCTCACATGCTTTCAGCCTTTTTTCACATCAGATAACCTCTTGTCAATGTGTTTTCCATTCTACCAGGTAAAGAAGAGAGAGAGAGAGAG
>NW_025356087.1:0-5986 GCF_016433145.1 Gracilinanus agilis | reverse complement strand
CTCTCTCTCTCTCTCTCTCTCTCTCTCTCTCCCCTCCTACCTCTTTCTTTCTCTCTGTCTCACTCCTCACTCTTTCTCTCAGTCTGTCTCTTTCTCTCCCCCCTTCTCTGTCTCTGTCTCTCTCTTTCTCTCCCTCCCTTCCTCCCTCCCTCTCTGTCTTTCTGTCTCTGTCTCTGTCTGCCATGAATCCCTCTGGGACCAGTGAACAGAAATCTCAAAACAAAGTACTATTTTGCCCCCTGGGTCCGTGGGATCTCAAGCTTGATGTAGGAGTGTCAGGCTCTGGCCCTGGAGGCCTCACTGTCTGAGTGGGCTGGATTTTGTGCCTGCTTAGGGTAAATTCATGAGCTATTCTGCTGTATTGACTGCAACCAGGCAAGCCTGGCCAACTCTTAAGTGACTTAACCCAAAACAGGACTCTGGTATTGATCGGGAGGTTTTCCAGCTGCCTCGCTGATGGGGCCAGGCTTCCCATTAAGCCCCATCACGCCACTGCTCAGAGAGCTCAGGCCTCCTGGGCATGGCTTAAGAGCAAAAGGGAGTGCCAGTCAGTAAGTGAACTGGCATATATCACTTGCTCGATATGTGCCAGGCACTGTGCGACAATGAAGATATAATGAAGTGAGGTAGGGCTGGAGTGGGGCACAGTGGATGGAGTCCTGGGCTTGAAGTCAGTAAGATTCATCTTTCTGAGTTTAAATGTGACTTACTAGCTAGGTGACCCTGAGCAAATCATGTAACCCTGTTTGCCTCAGTTTCCCCATCTGTCAAATGAGCCGGAGAAGGAAATGGCAAACCACTCCAGTGTCTTTGCCAAGAAAACCCCAAATGGGGTCACAAAGAGTCAGACACAAATGAAATGACTGAACAACAAGGTTGTTTGTGCCCTCAGAGAGCATTTGTTTTTTATTTTAACGTGAAAATAATTATGGACAAACAAATAAATAGGGAGTAAATGGAAGGTAATTTCATAGAAGGAAATAGCAGCTGGAAAAAAAAAAGAAGGGAATGCCAGAAAGTGGAATTTGAATGCTCAACGAATACCTAGATAGATCCTAATATTGGAATCCCAAGGAGGGAGGCAACCTGATGTTCTGTCGGGTTTCATGGGTAGCTTTACACTGGCTATTTAGGAAGAAGATGAGTCAAGTGGAATGTGCATGGAATTCAGAGGAAGTGGGTTCAAATCCTACAGAATTATCTATGTAACGTCAACTTTGACTCGATGGGACATAATTTCCTCATCTGCAGAATGGGAAGGACCTGTAAAAGTGGTCTTTTTTTTTTGTTCTAAATTTATGATCCTATAATCCCAAATCATGCCACTTCTCAGTAATCTGTCCCTCGAGCTTTAAGAGGAGGGGTTGTCTTTTGCTTGACTTTTTCCTTTGCTCCTATTTCCCTTGGGCTTCAAATAATGTCCTTCCCCCAAAGATCTTTGCAAAGAGCCTTTTTCATTTTCTACCTTTGTATCATCCTCATTGCTTTATACTGTAGGCATTAACAGGGACTTGATGAGTTGTTCAAAGTAAAATTACAATAACTCTATCCTTATAATACAGATAAATAGAACAAAAAATAATCACAAAAAATGATCATTCTATCTAGCATTATATAGTGCATTGAGGTTTGTAAAGTGCTTTACTAACATTACCCAATTTTATTCTTGCAACAACACTATAAAATTAGCTGCTACTATTGGCCCCATTTTACAGATGAGAAAACAAAAGGAAGGAAAGTAGGAACAGACTCAGAATCACACAGCTAGCATCCGAGGCAGGATTTGAACTCAGGCCTTCCAGAGCCTAAACTCAGCTGTCTGTATTCATAGCACCAACTAGCTGCCTAAAAATGAAGAAGGTTGGACTAGATGACTCCCAGGGTTCCTTCCAGCTTCAAGGATATGAACGGATGATGAAAAAGCAGAACAAACGGCGGTTCTAAGCAGTGTTATGAAAGGACCTGGATGGATGCCAACACAATGGAGTTTCTGTGGTTGCCTTAATGGGATATTTTAGGTTTTGTTGTTGGTTAGTCATTCCAGTTATATCCAACTCTTTGTGACTCTATCTGGGGGACAAAGATAACTATAGAGTGGTTGGTTTGTCATTTCCTTCTCCAGTTCATTTTACAGACGAGGGAACTAAGGCAATCATGGTTGAGTGACTTGCCCAGGGTCACACAGCTAGTAAAGGTCTGAGGTTGGATTTGAACTCAGGTCTTCCTGACTCCAGCCCGGCACTCTATCCACTGTACCATCTAGCTGTCACTAGGTTTTAAAGTAGCAGCTGGCATTTTGATACAAATTTCACAAATGTAAGGCATGGCTTTACTCATTGGTGCATCTCGCTGTAAGAAACACAATTATAGAAAAATCTGAACTTGGGCAAATCTGAGGGTGGTGATTCACATGGCAAAAGGATTTTTCTAGCTACCAATGAATTCAACACAGAATTCCTTTCGGTCCGTGCTGGCCTCTCGGATCAACAAATATTTGAGCTTAAAATGGAATCACGAAGCCAAAAATAGCCACGGAAAGAGATATTATTGGTCGCCATCACCCAGGAGGACACCCAACTATTTGATACAGCAGGAACTTTGACTCTGAATTTCCCTCCAAAAAGGCGAATGTCCTAGAAGTCGTGCCATTCTCTCATTCCTGTTAAAGGTTTATTCTTCACAGCCTTGACTAGTTCGTGATTTGAATCTGGCTGAGGATGAAGGTCCTGGAGTGGAATCATAGAAAGATCACTGATCACCTCGGTGGCATTTTTCAGTCATGTCCCACTCTTTGTGACCCCTTCTGGGGTTTTCTTGGCCACGGAATGGGTTCAAGTCCCAGAATGGCGTGTTGGAGTGTAAACTCCTTGGGAACAGGAATGGTTTTATTCTCTGTATCCCCTAGTTCGTAGTATGACGCCTGATACACAAGTAGGTGCTTAATAAATGCCTGCTGGGAAAAAATGTTTTAAATTAAAAAAAAAACAAAAAAGAGCTTGCTAACTGAGATTTGTGACTCTAAACGAAGCACTTCATTTCTCTGAGCCTCAGTTTCCTAAGCTGTAAAAAGGGAGGAATTATCAAAGCCAGCCTCAGACACTTCCCAGCTGTGTGACCCTGGGCAAGTCACTTGACCCCCTTGCCCACCCTTACCACTCTTCCACCTAGAAGCCAATACACAGAAGTTAAGGGTTTAAAAAAAAAAAGGGGAGAAGTTATTACTCTGACAACTTACAGAGTTATTCTAAGGAATTCTTGAATGAAGCTATGATTTCAGGGAAATGGGCATCCCCCTTCCTGAGAGATTCCCTTCCTGCCACCCCTCTCAGCATGGGTAGGTCTTGTCCAGTCGGTGCTGAATGATTTGACACATTCTTCCCAGAGGAATTTACCATACCACAGAAAGGAAGGAAGCCTTTTTACATTTCCTAAGCCTTTGAAGATACCCAAATGGTATCCCTTGTTGTCTCCTCATGACCAGACCGCCATCTTTTCCTTGATTAACAACCCGTATACCACTTCTCTGCCACAAATTATTTTAAAAGTGCTACCACCTACTTAGGTTCATCATTCAGGGCCCCAATGCCCTCTGGGTCACTTGCAATTTGGATTCCTAGGAGACTTTGGTGTTCCAAAATCCACAGACGTAGAACATTACTGGGAGAGCATCTATGTCATTCATTCATTCATTCATTCATTCATTCATTCATTTAAGAAGTTGGGTCTTTGCATCAGAGAACATCTTGGGATCATGAAAACCATGGAGCAGTCTCTCAGGAGAGGAGGCAGTCTGAAGCAGAGCCACTCTGGTTCTGACTGAAGTCATGAGATTTGGTCCATATCCCATTCCTGATATTTACAGCCTGCGTGACTTTGGGCAAGTCACCAAACCACTCCAGTCCTCAGTTTCTCCATCTATGAAATGGGGGGGGGGTTGGCCCAGATGACTTCTGAAGACTTTTCTAACACCAGTCCTGTTATCTAATCCAATCACCAAAAGATGAGCCCCCACCTTAAACCTGAAAATAGACACTCCTGGCCCATTCTAGGCTCAGCTCACTGTTGGCAGAGCCCGTCCAAGACGTTTGTACTGAATGTCCATCAGGAAACAAACATCTGTGAGATATCTACTATGTCTACTAGGAAGCCTGCTGGGGCCCAGGGAGGCAAATACAAAGAATGAAACAATCCAGGCTCTCAGGCAGCCTGCGGTCTAAGAGCGGGGAAGGGAGACAAGGACATGTCAGTCCATACAGAATAGATGTAAAACTAAAATAAGTAGGGGGCAGCTGGGTAGCTCAGTGGATGGAGAGTCAGGCCTAGAAACGGGAGGTCCTGGGTTCAAATCCGGCCTCAGACACTTCCCAGCTGCATGACCCTGGGCAAGTCACTTGACCCCCATTGCCCACCCTTACCACTCTTCCACGTAGGAGCCAATACACAGTATTGACTTTAAGATGGAAGGTGAGGGTTTAAAAAAACAACAAACTAAAATAAATAAATACAGGGTACAGGTAGCCCCCTGCCATCATGGGGGTTAGGTACCTGACATGTCCACAATGTCAAATATTTTGGCCCTCTCTTCAGAGAAGAGTCTGAATTTTTTCCTCTTTCTTTTATGGGGTGTTCTCAGTAAAAGAAATTAGGTAGATGTATAATATGAAGAGATAAATTATATTGAGATTCGATAATACTATACAAACATTTTATGTATTCCTGAGTATTGAAACTTTTTTTTGTCATCTGCTGGCCTTCACGTGCCTTCTGAAGCTTCTACAAAACACCCCCAAATTTAATTTCTTGTGCCAATCTATGATATATCAAAATTGCAATAGCAAAAGGTACAATGTGAAAGGAGCACTTGTAGGTTGAGAGGGAGGTCTTTTGGCATTAAGCTGCTATTATGTGCCGGGGCCTTGGGTGGCACAGTAGACAGAGCATGAAGACTGGAATCAGAAAGACCTGAGTTCAAATCTGACCTCAGATACTAGTTGTGTGATTCTGGGCAAGTCATTTAGCCCTGTTTCCCTCAGATTCCTCATTTGTAAAATGAGCTAGAGAAATGGCAAACTACTCCAATATCTCTGCCAAGAAAACCCCAAATGGGGTTATGAAGAACCAAACACAAGTGAAGAACAAAAATTATGTGCCAGGTTCTAAAGAGGAAAATACAAAGAATGAAATAATCCCTGCTCTCAGGCAGCATATATCGAACTGCCATATCACAGCTGGACAAACGCTGTAAAGAATATTTATAACTTTAACAGGATATGGGAATAGTCATTGGTGGAAGACTGAGTTAGAGAGAACAGAACCTCTTTTTCTATTCTTTTGAGGGCTTTGGCCTCCTCCTATAGAAACTGGCTGCCCCTAAATTCAATACGGGTCCCTTTTAGAGAAATGGACTTGTGGGCAAGTGGTCCTGGGTCACCTTTTAGATCTTCTGCTGGCTAGAGCCACACGGTCTTGGGAAAGTCCCTGAACCTCTAGGTGTCAGGTTTTTCCCTCTAAAAAAATGAAAGAGTTGGGTGAAATGATCTTTAACACCCCTTCTAGCTTTATAATCCAGGTTAAATCCTACGATTGCTCAGCCCTTCAATCTCAAGGTCCTCCCTTCTGTCCAGAAAGAAGCAAGGGAAATTGGATCTGCCGACGAGGCAGGATGGACACTTTGAGTCTTGCTCACCCAACACGTCAAGCTCCAAGGAAAGATTAGCGAAATTCCCTGGCTCACCCCTGGCTTCTACTGTTTAACGTGCTCCGAGTGATACTGAAGCGAGACATTTTGATGTCTTGTCCACCGGAAGGAAAGACATTTTTCAAAGGTCTTGTAAAACTCAGGCCTGACTGCTTCTGTCTGTGCAGGGTTTTTGTTTGCTCATTTTCATCCTGACACTCACTTGGAATAGACAGAGACCCTGGAGCCTAAGCCAAGCTGTTCCAAATTCTTTAAAGTCAAAAAGAACAAGAAAATAAAAGAAGCTTT
>NW_025356086.1:0-3402 GCF_016433145.1 Gracilinanus agilis | reverse complement strand
TTATATTATGTTATGTTATGTTATGTTATGTTATGTTATGTTATGTTATGTTATGTTATGTTATGTTATAATAGCATAGCATATTTTACTACTACTTATTATTATTATAATATTTTACCATGTACTTAAATAGGCAAATAGGAATGAAAAAAATAGAGGAGCAGAAAAAAAACAAACAAACTAGTGAAATGCCTGATCATACCTCCATGTTTAAGTACCAGTGGTTCATCTGCCATGAAACCAATTGCTAACCCCCAATGAAGGCTGTGTGATATGGTAGAAACAGAACTGGACCATCAGGTGAGTTTTGTCCACCTCTTTCTAAATGAGAACTCCAGGGGAATTATATTGTCTCTTACTGAGATTCAGTTTCAGCATCTGCAAAATGGGGCTAATTATTCTTGTTCTACCTTCCTCACAGGGAAGGATTGAGGATTAAATGAGGTACAAAGCATGAAAGAGTTCTGTAAAGCAAGGAAAGATGGGGCTTGTCATGTCACAGAAGATGATGCGCATCCCGAGGGCACATGCTTTGGCTTGTTCTTCAAGAGGTAGGGAGGAATTGCATTAAACAATTGCTCAGTCCTTGACCTGATTAGTGACCAATAGCACCTACTTACCAGATACAGATAATATAGTAGAGCATGCAAAGTGGTCTACACAGAGTTGTAGACCACAGTGGCTTACTGTGTGACCTTGGTCAAATAACTTCCTTTCTAGAGGCTTCTTTTTCCACCAATAGAATACAAGGAAAAGATTTTTCAAAGGTCCCTTCCAGCTCGGATGGTCTACAATAATTACAATGAAATTGCATTATGTACTTGGTCATTCCTCGCTCCACTACCTAAATACCTGACTGACATTGGGCAAGTTACTTCTCCCCTTTGGACCTCAGTGTCCTCATTCATAAAATGAAGGGATGGGACTAGATGAGGTATAAGATTCGAATCAGCTCTACCTTTCTCATACTTATTAGCATCATTCCCCGAAGAACCACATGCGATTTCCTATCTAGACTCTGTTGTTAGTATGCTGAATTTCCTTGTACAGAAAAGGAAAATAGTAATGCAGAGCTAGACTACAAAAGAACCGTGACAAATAAATCAACACTTGTGGCTCCACCATGGAAAGAAACATTTGAAATGTTATACATTAATAAAAGTAATAAGAAAAAGCAAATGTTTACACATGCAACCAGTGGCAGGTACAGATGGAGACCCAGACATTTAAAAGTAACACTGAGCTTTGTAATCTGTGTATTTACTGAACTGATTTCAATTAGGTTATCTAAATCAGCACAAACACTAGCGGTGAAAGTTTTGTAACTCCTGACCATGAATTAAAAAGTAAGATCTCTCAGAAGGAAATATTTTCCAGTTTCTCAAAAGCATTCAATGTGACGTTTGTTTTGTTTCTTTTTCATAGCCAATTATTCTTCATCTTAAATTCTTTTGTTTCATTTATTAATAGCTTCATTTGGTATCTGGTCAGTGACTGATCACAATGTGGATCAAAGATGGGTAAAATCATTTACTGATCCAAAATCATGTGCTTACCCATGTTCTCATCCATCACATGCTTATTTCGAAAGTCCAAATAAAGGCAAAGCATTGGGCAAACCTAAAATAGTGTCTTCCTTCTGCAGTCCTAAGAGTTAATTGGTTTATCAGAGTTTTATCCTGGAACGTCTTCTTTGTATATATTTTGTACTGGGTCCATTTAAGAAAGTCCCAATATCTCTATATTCTCTATCAACCCTTTATTTACTGGAACTCAGATGAAGTAGAGTTGGAGGAATTCTGGTGCTTTTGTAACTTGATTGTAAGATGTGATAATAAGATGAAAGCACATTTGTCTGATTCATGGATGGCAAAGACTGAGGAAAGATAGGTAATACTTTGGATGATTGACTCGGACTCCAAGAAAATCCCAATAGGCAACAATAATGGGTTACCTCTAATGAGAGGAAATTTCCAGAGGGCAATTTGGAAATAAGTCCAAAGGGCTATAAAACAATGCATACCGTTTGATCCAGTAAATACCTCTACTAAGTCGGTGTCCAAGAAATTTTTTAAAAACTGTGGGGACGACCTACTTGTACAAAAATATTTATAGCTGTTCTCTTTGTGGTGGCAAAGAATCGGCATGTAAAGGGTTGTCCATCAGTTGGGAAATGGCTGAACAAATTGTGGTATATGATGCTGATGGAACACATATGCTATAAGGAGTGATGGAAGAACAGGATGATTTCAGAAAAAGCTGGAAAGACCTTCATGGACTGTTGCAGAGTGAAATAAGCAGAACCAGGAAAACATTCTACTGTCACAGCAACATTGTGGAATGATCAAATGTGACAGACTTGGCTACTCTTGGCAATACAACAATCCAGGACCATTCTGAGGGACTTATGACAAAGAGTGCTCTCCACCTCCAGAGAAAGAACTGTTGGAATCAGAATACAGAAGAAAGCATACGATTTTTCACTTTAATCTGGTTTAATTTTGGTTTGAGGGCTTTGGGTTTTATATAATTATTTTCTTACAAAAATGAACTATCTAGAAGTATATTTTGTATGATAATATGTGAATAACCCAAATCAAATTGCTCTGGGATGGGAAAGAAAAGGGAAGGAAGAAGACAATTTGGATCATATACCTTCAGAAAACGTATGTGGAAAATTGTTATCACATATGATTGGTAAAATAAAATATCTTTTTAAAAAAAGAATATTTGTGAAGGGGGCAGCTAAGTGGCTCAGTACACTGAGAGCCAGATCTAGAGATGGTGGGTCCTGGATTCAAATCTGGCCTCAGACACTTCCTAGCTGTATGACCCTAGGCAAGTCACTTACCCTCATTGCCTAGCCTTTACCATTCTTTTGCCTTGGAATTAATATGTAGTATTTATTATAAGATGGGAGATGTAAGAGTTTAAGAAAAAAAAGAATATTTGGGAGGTAATATTTAGTGACTGTACTAGCTTTATTTGATAGCTTGAATTTTAGACTGCTGCATCAGTATTTATTATAGAGACTATAGAAGAATGATGATGAGATATTGCAATCCTAACCTCTAAGTAGTTCAGTCTTGTTCTTGAATTTATGCATTTGCTCTTACCCTCTGTGTTCCTCCGTGTCCACCCCTCCTCTCCCTCTAGCACACACACACTCTCAGACATAGTGAGTCCATTTGCTCAGCACTGAAACGTTTCAAGATGTTTAAAGTTGAGAATTGGCCACCTGCATATGTTCTAGTTAAGACTTTAAGTTGTCCTACAGCTCAAGCCTTCCTGACAAAAGGTCAAAAGGTGATCATCTGAATCATTCATGCTTTTGTTATCCTTGACCTAAAATAATAATCTCCTTCTCTCTCTCTCTCTCTCTCTCTCTCTCTCTCTCTCTCT
>NW_025356085.1:0-2152 GCF_016433145.1 Gracilinanus agilis | reverse complement strand
ATAATTATAATTTAATTGCCTCAGGAGCCAGTGGATTCTCTCTCACTAGACAAAGTCTGGATGATCACTGGTTGGCAATGTTGTTGAAGGGATTCTTATACATATGTAGTTTGGGCTAAGATGATTCCTTCTAAATCTGGGATTCTGTGAGTTATTATCGTGGAGGGCAGGAACTGTTTTTTTTTACTTCTTTTTGTATCTCTAGTTCTTAGCACAGTGCCTGGCACATAATAAGGGCTAGATAAATGATGATTGATTGATTATTTAAGTTAAGTTTTGCCTTGTCAAGGCTTTCTTTTGCTAATAATGATTTAGATACCAGGTGGTGCTATTGGCTTCTATCCTGACCCAGTTCAACAAGTAGGATGTAGAATTAGACGTACCCTTTTACACGGGCATTTATCAAACTGGCTAGAAGTGTTGGAGAAGCTCCAAGTTCTCCATGGTTCTCAGGAAGGAGATGATCTGCTGTTTCTCATTTCTAACTTGCTCTATGGAATAATGATGACTCATTTTCTAGGAACATGTGTGTTCACACATTTGCTCAATAATAAGAATAGTGGATAGGGCTCTGGACTTGGAGTCAGAAAGACCTGAGTTCAATCTGGCTTCAGACACTACTATGTGACCCTGAGCAAGTCACTTAACCCTTGTTAAGTGATTTAACCCTTCTCACTCGTAAAATGAGCTAGAGGAGGAAGTGACGAACCACTCTTGTATCTTTGCAAAGAAAATTTCAAATGGTGTTATGAAGAGTCAGACATGACTGAAATGACTCAACAACAGCACCAGCTCTGACCCCCCCACCTACTGGTGAATGCCAGCTTGTTCTGGAATTGGCTATATTTCATGGATCCCTAGTCATGCGACTGCAACCTCATGGAGTTGACTCTCTACAGGACAGAAAAACCTGCTTGGATACTTCATCCAACATTTACTCAGAGGAAGAGCAATAAAAATATTGAACAAATACATAATAGAACATCGATGAAGCAGCTGTGCCCCTGTATCATCTCCAAACCACTCCTCCTACCCCATCTCCAGACTGAGGATCAATTTAAACTCTCAAGTTCTAGGAAATGCATAGTTCCAGTGGGTTAGTTTCCTATGGCTCCTGTGAGCAGGCAAATGAATAAGGATGATACAATGTAGTTCCCACTCAATTTTCAACTCACACTTCTAGTAGAAACAGTCTTAATTGATGAAGACACTGAAACTCTGGAGGAGTGTCTTGGTTCAGCCTGGGGCAGAGATTCTGTACAAATTGAAACTAATGAAAGGTGATACTTTCCCCAGCATTGACTGGCCTGCCACTGGCAGGGATCTCTGATAAACTGTAGCTTTTCCAAGGGGAAATGATCTCAACAGTCAGCCCTGGCAAGTTATGAGGCTGCCATTACACCCAGACATCTTTCTTTTGACGTTAACTGTGTCATGCCCCCCTGGAAGCTCTTTCTCTTCAGCATTTCTGATCCTCCTTCCTCCAGTCCTCAACCAGGCTGAAATCTTTGCTTTTCTCTACAGTGGAGGCAGACAGTGTGGAGAATGTGGCATGATAATAACGATGACAGTAATGCTTGTTGTTTACACAGTGCTTTAAAGCTTCCAAAGCATTTCCTTCAGAGCCACCCTGGGAAGTAATTCAATTCACTTCAGTAAATAAAACAAATACTTTGAGAAAGCCAAAACTGCCAATCCATCACCCAATTCAATCAGCCAGTTAATTAATATTTACTCAATAAACATTCATTAGGAGCCTACTATGAGGAAACTAGGTGGCACAGTGGACTGCAAGGCTTTCTGAAGTCAAGAAGACTCATTTTTCTGCGTCCAAATCTGGCCTCAGACACTTAGCTGTGTGACTCTGGGTAAGTCATTAAACCCTGTTTGTTTTGGTTTCCTTATCTGTAAAATGAGCAGCAGAAGAAAATGGCAATCCACTCTAGTGGTTTAACTTTTTTTCTAATTAAAAATGGAATTAAAAAATTTGAATTTAGTTAAAAATTTAAAAAATAAAAATCTAATTAAAAATTTTTGTAATTAAAATGTTTAAAAATTTTTAAATTAAAAATAAATTATTAAAAAAAACTTAACAAAAAAAATCCTGTACCTTCTGTCTTAGAACGAATATGGTACAGGATATATATATATA
>NW_025356084.1:0-1624 GCF_016433145.1 Gracilinanus agilis | reverse complement strand
AGAGAGAGAGAGAGAGAGAGAGAGAGAGAGAGAGAGAGAAAAGAAGTTGCTTGGTTGGTAAATCTCTGGTTGCCAGACAGAATAGCTCAGAATTCAAATCCTGTCTCATACTTAAGAATTCTATGACTCTAGGAAAGTCATTCACCCTCAGTTTCCTCACCATTTTATAATTGGGGATAATGATAAGCCCTTCCTCACAGGGTGGTCCTAAGGATCAAATGAGATAAATAGAATAATCACTATACGAATATTATCTATTACTAGGTATGTGAAAAGAAGTATCACATTATTCAGTTACCTCTTGCCCTTTGGGATTCAATGAAAATGTCCTTCATAATCAATGTTGCTACCCCTCTAAGAATATACATGCTTTGAGTTTTTTCCAGTTATTAATACATATTTGTTTTCATAGTAATGAGGTTCAACCTCACACTTTCCCAAACCTCATGGGCTTTAATACAGGTGTTTTATTTCCCCCTCATTTGGCAACATTTTCCTAGTTTTGAATTTTTATGAATCTGAGATGGAAGGGATCTCCCTCCTTCATTTGTGTATATTCTCCTTCTTCCTAAGTAGATATATACTACATAGTTTCATTTGAAACCTCCCGTTAAGGTGTTATGCAAGGCCTATTTCAGAAAACGCCATTTCCCCATAGGCCTTTCTAGCTTTGCTTTCTTCCTGGGCAGTTAGTGGCTCTGAACATGTGGTTTTAAAATGTAACAGTTGGGGAAAATAAGCCCTTCCCATGAGTCTACAAGTCTTCCGACCATGGGTGTCCTTCAACCACTTTTGAAAGAAATGAAAACTCCTCGGGAAGTCCGGGAGGGGAATAGCCAAGCTTTCCCAGGTGATTCGCCCTTACTAGAAGGCGCCCAGTTGAACCGATCGAGCAGCCCAACCTGTGGCGGGAAATCCCAGGACTAGACCGTGGGGGCTGGAGTCCAGCTAGGTGAAAGTGAAATGGAGAGAGTGGCTCTAGGGACCCCGGACACGGTCAGGGCGAGGAAGGTCGGGCCACAGGAGAAGCAAGCGCAGTCTTGCTCTCAGTTCTGGTTCGTTTTCGGGGCAATTTGGGACTCTCGGGCGTCCTTTCTTCCAGGGCCCTAAGGAGGGACACGTGCACACCCTGCGGGGCTCGAGGTGTCTATTGTTTGCTGGGGAGTTTTCGGGAGACAGGAAAACCCAGGCCCAAGACGGCCAACAGCCTGGGCGGAAGGAGGGGGCGGAGTCCCATGCACCCCCGGGCGCCAAACCGCGCGCAAGGGAGAGAAACTGGCGCGCGGGAGTGTGCCTCAGAGGCCCGGAGGCGGGTCATGGGCGGAGTTAGATGCCACCGCTCGCCCCGCCCCCTTCTCATCCCCTCCCCGCCCTCCAGTCCGCAACCCCACAGGTCACTCTCTCCTGTCCGTCCCACGCTTCGTGGGCTGCTGTTTCTTTAAGGCTGGTTCCGCGCGGATCTCGCGAGAACCACTTGGCGCCGTGACCTCCATGTGAGAGCAGCAGCTCTTCATAAACAGTCCTGGTCTGTCCGCTATGGCTCCTTCCTATTTTTAAAGCCTTGGCGGCACTGGCATTGTCAGTCTCTCCTCCTGCTCTTCGCGCCCCCGCCTCTTCCCAGTTC
>NW_025356083.1:0-1200 GCF_016433145.1 Gracilinanus agilis | reverse complement strand
TATCTATCTATCTATCTATCTATCTATCTATCTATCTATCTATCTATCTATATCTTTTTGCTTTACTTCCCTACCAGATTACTGTATAAGGTTTTATATCTCTGTATCCTCTACTATGACTCTAATAATACTGTGAGCAATAAATCTTAATAAGTTTCTGTGGAATGTGTGTATATAGATGAATGGATGACTTAATACTCTTCCTGCTTACTAGGAATTTCTTTCATTTGAACAAGAAAATTTAGGGGCTTGTGAAAAAGTAGTGATCTGCTTCCTTGTCCATCTTCACTGTATATCCACTGGTCTAACTTGGATTAATTTCCACTTTTTTTTTTAATCATATACTAACATGAATTCTTAAAAAAAAAAGCTGTAACTCAATCAATGGAATTATTGTTGGTAGAAATCCTGTTTATCAATGAATATAATAAAATCTTCTCAGTATTCTGTCCCATTGTTACCTCCATTATTTTAAAACTACAGTATTGTGCTGTCAGTCTTTGCATTCTCTGTACCAACATTAATCTCAATGTCTCTGCCTTCAGAAGAGAGTATTTGGGAATTACTGAGGCCAAAACTTAATTTCCCTGAGGTTATCCTTCTCCTCACGAGCTTCTTTGAACATAGGTAAATTGATCTTCTGGAGCAGACACAAGATTATTGCCAGACTTATACTCTGGGCCTTATTAAAATAAAATCAAATGACATATTATTTGTGAAGTGCTTAGCATATTGCCTCACACATAGTTGGCACTATATGAATGCTCATTCCTTTCCCCTTTTCCTTCATTTTCCCTTTTTAGCTTTGTAGGGACTGATAGAATTGAGCTTTTTGGCAAGATTTTCAAGAACTCAGGGTTCCTGATATGGCATGATGAAGCCAGTAAAATGGAGTCTAAAGATAGTGGAGAGAACTAGGAGGTAAATAATAGAAGTTACCGAAATTATAATATGAGCATTGCCCACTAAAGTTTCTCTCTGATGCTGTTATGGTATAGAAATGAACTAGGGCTGCCAAATACTCCTGATGGGTCAAAAAAGTCCAGCAGGTCCTATCAAGATGGAGAAGCTTTATCGATTGTAAGAAATAAAATGGATATATATATGTCCATTTTATTTCTTATAATCCATATATAATTATATAAATGGATATATATAAATGGATATATATAATTATATAATATATAAATGGATATATAT
>NW_025356082.1:0-1276 GCF_016433145.1 Gracilinanus agilis | reverse complement strand
ATATATATATATATATACTTTTAAATGGCATCTCCCAAATTCCAATTAACAATAGTAAAACCATAATAGTGGGAGATCTAAATACTCCTCTTTCAGATCTAGATAAATCAAACCAAAAAATAAATAAGAAAGACGTAAGAGAGGTGAATGAAGTCCTAGAAAAATTAGATTTAATTGCTATGTGGAGAAAAATAAATAGGGACAAAAAGAATACACCTTCTTTTCAGCTGCACATGGTACATTCACAAAGATTGACCAAGTAATAGAGCATAGAAACATTGGAAACAAATGCAAAAGAGCAGATATAATAAATTTAAACTTCTCAGATCATAATGCAATAAAAATAATAATTAATAAGGGCACCTGGAGAGGCAAATCAAAAACCAATTGATTATTAAACAATATGATTCTCCAAAACCAATTAGTTAAAGAAAAAATCATAGAAACAGTCAACAATTTCATTGAAGAGAATTACAATGATGAGACATCCTACTAAATTCTATGGGATGAAGCCAAGGTAGTACTCGGGGAAATTTATATCCTTGAGTGCATATATTAACAAATTAGGGAGGGCAAAGATTAATGAATCGAGCATGCAACTCAAAAAACTAGAAAGCGAGCAAATTAAAAATCCCCAGATGAAAACTAAATTAGAAATGCTAAAAATTAAGGGAGAAATTAATAAAATCAAAAGTAAAAGAACTATTGAATTAATAAATAAGACTAGAAGCTGGTATTTTGAAAAAACAGAAAAAATAAACAAAGTACTGGTCAATCTAATAAAAAAAAGGAAAGAAGAAAATTAAATTGACAGTATCAAAGATGAAAAGGGAGACCTCACCTCTAATGAAGGGGAAATTAAGGCAATCATTTAAAACTATTTTGCCCAATTATATGGCAACAAATATAACAATTTGGGAGACATGGATGAATATTTACAAAAATATAAATTACCTAGATTAACAGCAGAAGAAATAGAATACCTAAATAATCCCCATATGAGAAAGAGAAATTGAACAAGCCATCAAAGAACTCCCTAAGAAAAAATCACTAGGACCTGATGTATTCACAAGTGAATTCTATCAGACATTCAAAGAGCAACTAATCCCAATACTATACAAATTATTTGATATGATAAGGAAAGGAGGAGTCCTACAAATTCCTTTTATGACACAAATATGGTACTGATTCCAAAGCCAAGCAGATCAAAAACAGAGAAAGAAAACTATAGACCAATCTCCCTAATGAACATAGATGCAAAAATCTTAAATAGAAT
>NW_025356081.1:0-1483 GCF_016433145.1 Gracilinanus agilis | reverse complement strand
TCATATTTAAAAGAGGCATTGGGAGGTTAAACGCACATTTTAATACTCTAAGCTCAACAGGAGAAACAAGTAGAGATAGGCAAGAGTAAGATTAAGAAGGAAGAAAATATCATGTAGGGAACACACAAAATCAAACAAACTTTCTGAAGCTGAAAGTGAAATTAAAAGGGAGAAAAAGTTAAGAAATAAAATCTAAGGTTTTCTGGGTTAAGATGGCGGCAGAGTAAGAAGCAGCTCTTAACCTCTCCTGACCAAAACACAAAAAACTCCTCAAGGGGACATAAAAACAAGTCCAGATGAACAGAGGAACCCCACAACAGGGCACAGCGTGGAAGGTACGTGGAATCGAGGCATTTCCATGCTATAAAGGGGTGAAACAGCTCTCACTAAATCGCGGGCTGAGCAACCACCCCACCCCCACCCCCTCCACACATACCATCTATAGCGCCGAAGCCAGCTAAAAAGAAATAGAGCAAGTTTGGGGCACCCATCGAGTCATTGGAAGCTCTGGGGCCTGTTCCTGAGAGCAGCAAGATTCAGGACCCCAAAAAGCTAAAGAACACACACAAACTCTGAGCATGGGAGCAGGGCGCAGAGAACAGATGCAGGGCACAGAGCATGGGAGCAGAGTGCAGGCGTGGGCGGAGGCATGGGTGGAGGCAGACACAGCCACAAGTTAAGCTCTGAAACCCTGAGTGGGGAACCAGTGCAGACAGGTATACGACTGTGAAGCAGCACCCTGAGACTTGTAAAGAAACCTCCTGCAGAGGATCAAGCAAGGGGGTCCACCAAGGGGCTTGACCTTGAAAAAAACCAGAACTCAGACCTCAGGAGCCAAAAGACCGCGGACAGACCCTGAGCTCGAGGATAAACCTGAGAAGCTGCTGGGCTAACGATGGCTACCCAGTCTCAGGAAGTTCAGAAGAGAAAGATTAACAACAAGAAAAAGAAGTCTTTAACACTCGACAACTTTTACACAGAGAAAATCCAGACAACCGAGCAAACAGAGGAGGAGAACAAACAAGCATCTGGACCCTCCTCAAATAAGGAAAACTCCTCACAAGCTATGGAAGAGTACAAAACTGAGATTTTGAGGAAAATGGAAGAGATCTGGCAAGAAAATAACAGTTTAAAAGGTAGAATCTTGCAAATGGAAAGTGAGGCTCAGAAACCAAATGAACTGATAAGCAAATTGAACACCAGAAATGACCAGATTGAAAATGAATACCAGAAGATTATAGCTGAAAACCAGAAGATTATAGCCGAAAACCAGAAGATTATAGCCGAAAACCAGAAGATTATAGCTGAAAACCAAAAGATCATAGCCGAAAACCAAAAGATTATAGCCGAAAACCAATCCCTAAAGGCTAGAATTGAGCAATTAGAAGCTAATGATCTCTCAAGACAACAAGAACAAATAAAACAAAGTCAAAAGTCTAAAAAAATAGAAGGAAACATGAAATATCTCAATGAGAGAGTGACA
>NW_025356080.1:0-1644 GCF_016433145.1 Gracilinanus agilis | reverse complement strand
TGTATAATATATATTTGTATTTTATAAAATATAAATTACAATGTAAAAAATAATAAAAATATAAAATCCTCAAAATTTGTCTATTTAGTAGTTGTGTGACCTTGGTCAAATCACTTAACATTTTTGTTAGAAATCTGCCTGTTCTGCCATCTTTGGAATTATTGTAAGCTATTAAACTACACGGTTACCTCAAAGCCATTTTTATTGGGAACAGAGGTAATTTCTTATTCTTCCCATAAGCTTCAATCGGTATACAAGGTCTTTGGAAAAAGTGATCCTCATCATTCAAGATGACTAGACTGAGTCAGTGGATCTTTATTTTTGTACAAGGCAGAACTATCTTCATTGAAAACTGTAGTTGATAATACATCATTTTTCATAGGATCATAGATGTAGAGATGGAAGGTCATCTAGTCCAACCCCCTCATTTTAGAGATGAGTAAACCAAGCCCCATAGGAGTTAAATGATTTGCCACAATCACATAGATAGTGCCAGAGGGAAGATTTGAACCTAAGGACACAGTAGCCAGAGTTAGTGATCTTGCTCCTTTAACACAGATTGAGAAGATAGATCTCTGAGATAAATATAAAATGGGATCTAGTTAATTCAAAATCAACTCTTTCATTGAAAAAGTGAGGGCCACTTCCACTGATTTTGGCAATAGATGATGTCTTTTATCATTATTGGGGAGGAGCTGCAAAACAGGCCTGGGTTATAGCAAATGGCCTGAATTAACCAGAAATAGTAAGGCAGGATTTTAAAGCATTAATCAAATGAATTTAGCTCGTTCTTTTCTCTTTTCCATGAGTGGAGCAACAGGTTTCAGCTTGTTGGCTTAATGTGAGATCTTGTTGGACCTGTAACCCATTGGTAATACATTTGCATTCTTTTTTTTTCAGGAATAATGTTGTTTTGTGTTTTTAGAAATATTACAGATTCCATTTTCATCTTATGAATCATTTGGGATGTATTTGGATGTTTGTATTGAGATTGGAATACCCCCTGACAATATGGACTTGATAGTACTCATTAAAGATGTCTCCTTCTTACTTTCTTGGAAAATTGTGCATTTATTTAGCCTGCCACATGGTCTAGTGACCATGTCTAAGATTCCTAGATATTTAACAGATTAATGACACGGCATCCTCATTAAGTGATAATTGGCAGAAAGGTGCCAGTTGCTAAATATTAAATAGAAAAAATAACTAGGCAGCCTCATTAAAGTTGTAGAATCTCAGTTGGTTTATCTATAAATCAGAATACTAACACTTTCATTGTCCACCTCATCATAGATGTTATGAGGAAAATGACTTTTAAAGATCATAAGTACTATGTAAATGTTTATAGATGCAGGATGGAGGAATAGAAAGAATCCTGGCCTGACATCAGAAAGATCTGGGTTCAGATCTTACCTTGGATATTTGCTAGCTTTCTTAACCTTGCTCTGTCACTAGGGTTTTTGTGGCTCAGTTTTCTTATATGTAAAGGGAGGGAGTTGGATTCAATAATCTTGAAGGTTACTTACAGCTCTAAACTTAAGATCTGATGAGTCATTTTCATTATAAAGATGAAGATGCCCTTAAGATGCCCCAAGTTTGGGTTGTTGGCTCTTAGAATAGGCTTTTATATATATATATATATAT
>NW_025356079.1:0-1947 GCF_016433145.1 Gracilinanus agilis | reverse complement strand
TTCTTCTTCTTCTTCTTCTTCTTCTTCTCTCTCTCTCTCTCTCTCTGGTTCTACCTATCTATTCATAATCTCTATCCTTAGTTTTAGTCATTCTACCACATGAGAATCATTTAATTTAAAATACATTATGGAGGAGAATGATTAATTAGGAATACTTGCTCACAAAACAAGGAAAATTATTTGAGGGGAAATGAGCCTTCAGAGAATGAAATCAAACTTCTCCAAGTCACTCTCAAAGAACTATAATTGAAACCACAGGATAACAGATAGAAAATAAAATAAATCTGTGGGCATTGGTATTATCATCTAGTCTCATCAGGAATGATGGGAAGAGCAGTAAGGTACTTAATAAGGTACAATGAACAGTGATTGGATTGATGTGAAGCCAGGGGACCTGATTTAAATCCTAATACTGACATTTATCAGTGGTGTGATCTTGGAAATGATATTGTAACTTCACTAGGTCTCAATTTCCTCTGCTATAAAATAAGAGTTTTAACTAAGGTTTTTTCTAGTTCTAAATCTATGATCCTATAATGAAAGAAAAACTAGATGTGAGATTTATTGATTCAGTGTACTATGTATTTGTCAATAAATGTTTTTGGTATTCAAAATGAAAGTAGGAAGATCCCTTAGACTTGGCCAAACACAATGGAAATACTTGTTAAAGACAACATTCAGAGGTTGATTTTCTATGTTTTTTTTTAATTTCTTACTGATAAGTGGTTGTTTGGTAACTTAATTTTCAACATTGTAGAGATCAAAATTATTGTCTTTGAAAATTTAGTTTGCCTTTTTTTAAATGATTTTAACAAGATGAAAAAAAATATGGCAGTTCATCAACTCTAAAATCAAAGGACCAGAGATGAAATCTTACTTCTTAGTCTGTCTACCATTCTTTGAACAAGTCAGTCAATCCCAGGAACTGACTGTTTTATCTATTAAAAGAGGGGTTTGGACTGGATTCACTTTGATGTCCCTTTCCACTTTAAATTTATTAACCTTTGAAAATTTCAATATTGAATGAAGTACAGAAAAGATAATAATAAATAAAACTGACCTTTTAGGTGCAATTTCAGGTGCATTATAAAATTTTTCCACATCTTCCATTTTGTTTTATTACATTCCATTTTATTTATGTAGAATGTGCTATAATATAAAACATGCCTGGAAAAACAAGTTTCACAAAATTTGAATTATGAAAAGGGATTTCAGGCATCTTAAAGGTGTTCCTAATCCTAGAGCTTCCCCTGAAGAGAAAATAGTCTTGCATTGTAAATTTAGTAATATTTTAAAAAATAATTTAACAAAACTGCCTTGTTTATCTGTATCTTCTTCTGGATTTTCTTCCCCCCTTTTTTCAGTTGTATTGCCATTTGACATGGTCCCATATTGTACATACAAAATCCTTCCATTTTAACAAAATATAGTTGTACAAGATGATAGAGACAGCAACCTAGCCAAAATATTTTAACATTATCCTCCAAAGAATTTTAAAATATGTTAAATCAAATATTTCAGCAGCACAGTAAATGAAAGGTTGAGGTGAGACATATTCTTTTTATCAAAGACTGCTTAGGAGGTTTCTAAGAAAGGTAAGTAACAATTAAGAGTATGTGGGACAGCAATACCAATAGCAGAACATGGAGGCAGCAGCAAAAGCAGTGCCAGTAGCAGCAGCAGCAGCAGCATGAATAGTTTAGGAGCTCTAAGTCTAGAGACATTAGACATTAAAGGAATTGGATAATGAGTCAGAAAAAGATTACACAGGATACAGAGCTTATAAGAATGTAAGACTGGATACTATGTGGAAACTCTATTGCCCATATTTAGTTCCATGTGGAGAGAAGAGCTTGTGGTTGGTTACAAGGAAGAATGGGCCTTAGTCACAGTTACAGTTTCTAGTGCAAAAAGGAGCACTAGTGCATATATATATATATATATATA
>NW_025356078.1:0-8015 GCF_016433145.1 Gracilinanus agilis | reverse complement strand
CTTGAGTTAAGGAGTATTCCCATTTTGTCTTTGTTTCCCCAGCACCTAGGATATGGCCTGGAACTATTTAATAAGTATTTAATAAATGCTGATTAACTGATTGATTCTGAGTCTGTCAGATTTGTCAGGATTGGAAAGTCTCACAAATTAAAATTTGGAAGTCTAAAAGAGATACCTATTTTTTGAGTTGCATTTTTAAAAAATATACACATGAGGCAACTAGGTGGCTCAGTGGATAAAGAGCCAGATCTGGAGATGGCCCTAAGTTCAAATTTGGCCTCAGAGGTTTCCTAGCCATTTGACACTGGGCAAGTCACTTAACCTCAATTGTCTAGCCCTTACCACTCTTCTGTTTTAGAATAGATACTCTATTATAATTATTATTATATGTATAATTATATATATTATAATTATATTATTATATGTGTTATAGAGAAATGATGTAAATCTTAATCTTTAGGTTAAAAGGGAGGGATAAAGGTGATGAGGTGATATGGAGGAGGAAGGAAGGGGATGGCTGAATGTAGGGAAGGAATGAATAAGGTGGTATATTGGATGTCAAGGGAATGAATGGGAGTATACAGGAGGGTAGCTGAAACAGGCTAGATACTGAGGCTAGAGACAGAGGATACTGGGGAGATATAGGCAGGATCCTTCCAGGTAAGGAAAGTTATCTCTATAGATACAAAGGAGTTGGGCCAGTCAGAAATCTGCCTTAAGGGCTTCTCTTGTTAGTTTCTCAAGTCTCTTGAGGGAGGAGTTGGAAGGGCTCCTCCCTGTCAGTGAAACTGATGGCAGGAGAAAGTCTCAGGTAGGTACTTCCTGCCAAGATGGATGCCTGCAGTTCCCTCAAGAAATAAAAGACAATAACTCCTTCCCCCTTCAGTCTTTGCCTCAATCTTTGACACAATGTTGCATCCTTGCATTACATAAGGTGGAAGGGTTTTAAAAAAATATGTGCACAAGATGAAAGCAAAAGCATGTTAGAGGTTGAATTAAAAAAATGTAGTTCAATTATATAAGAATAAGGTCAGAAATGCTAAATCAGTCTGCCAGTCAAGCAACATTTTTTGAGCTCTTATTCTGTACCAGGCACTGTGCACAGAATGAGGCAAGCTTGGAAAGGAATGCTACAGATACCAAAAAAGGTTCTTTAAACAATTTTGATGGGCAACTAGGTGGCAGAGTGAATAGAGTGCTGGGTCTGAAGTCAGGAAGGTTCGTCTTTCTAAGACCAAATCTGATCTCAGACACTTAATAGCTGTATGACCTTGAGGAAGTCACTTAACACTGTTTGTCTCAGTTTCCTTATCTGTCAAATAAGCTAGAAAATAAAATGGCAAACCACTTCAGTATTACCACCAAGAAAACCCAAATGGGATCAAGAAGAGTCAGACATGACTAAAAATCAACTGAACAACAAAGCTATTTGAGGGAAAGAAAAAGAGAAATGAACATTTTTTATTTGAAATTCATGGAATGTGAGTTGTCCACATTCCATGAATTTCAAATAAAAAATGTTCATTTCTCTTTTTATAGGATAGAGAGAACGACAATGGAAAAACAGTTATAAGGTTCCCATGAGATAATATATGTAAAGCACTTTGCAAGCATTAAAGCATGATACAAATAGTAATCATTCAAAATTAGGACACCAATACATTGTTGGTGGAGTTGTGAACTGATACAACCATTCTGGAGGGTAATTTGGAACTATGCCCAAAGAACTATAAAACTGTGCATATCTTTTTTTTTCACTTATTTATTTATTTCATTTTTATTTTTAAACCCTTAACTTCTGTGTATTGGCTCATAGGTGGAAGAGTGTCACGGGTGGGCAATGGGGGTCAAGTGACCTGGCCAGGGTCACACAGCTGAGAAGTGCCTGAGGCCATATTTGAACCTAGGACCTCCAGTCTCTAGGCCTGACTCTCAATCCACTGAGCTACCCAGCTGCCCTGTGCATATCTTTTGATCCTTTAATACCACCACTGAATCTGTATATCAAAGAGATCACAAAAGAGGGGAAAGGGCCTATTTGTACAAAAATGGGTATATGGTAGCTCTTTTTGTGGTGGCAAAGAATTGGAAAATGAGGAGAGGTCCATCGGTTGCGGAATGGCTGATCAAATTATGCTATGTGCTGGTGATGGAATATTATTGTGCTATAAGAAATGGTGAGCAGGATGATTTCAGAAAGAACTGGAAGAATCAACATGAACAAATGTGGACCAAAATAATCAGAACCAGGAGTTGCACATGGTAACAGTAAAACTATGGAATTATTAACTGTGAAAGATGTTGCTACTTTCAGTAATACACTGATCCAGAACAATTCTGAAGGATTTATGACAAAGAATGCTATTCTTTTCCAGAGAAAGAACTGTTGGAATAGGATGCAGATCAAAATATATTATCTTTCACATTAGTTTATTTATGGTTTTATTTTTGGGATTTTGGTTTTATATGAGTATTCTCTTACAACAATGATCAGTATGGAAATATATTTTGCATGATAACACATATGCAACAGAGATCAAATTGTTTACCATCTCCAAAAGGGGGAGGGGAAAGGAGGGAAGAAGACAATTTAGATCTTATAATTTGAGAGAACATATATTAAAATTGTTATTACATGTAATTGGGAAAATGAAATGTCTTTGAATAAAGAAAAATAAATAAGCATTAAACATTATTGTTTCTCAACTCTTATTGTGTTCCTGTTTTGTCTTCTAAAGAGAATACTCTCTGGACTCCAGTGCTTAAGACATTGCCTGCCAAACAATAAGTACTTAATAAATATTTTTGACATTGGAAAGAGAAAAAGAAAAATGTCTAATGAGCAGTTAATATCAAATATGAATAAGGTTATAGCTAAGGAACTGCTGGCCACCTTTGATGAGCTCAGTTCACCAGAAGGAGAAGTATTGCTTTCCAAGGTCCTGAAAGAATGGACAAATGGGATTCCTGAACCATTATTACTAGTTCTTGAAAGATCATGGACTGGGCAGCTAGGAGGCTCAGTAGATAGAAAGTCAGACCTAGAGACAGGAGGTCCTAGATCAAATCTGGCCCCAGACACTAGTCCCAGTTACCCACCCCTTACTGCTCTTCTTCCTTGGAACCAAATAGACAGAAGGTAACAGTTTTAAAAATTGGGGTGCAGGGAGAAGAGATAGGAAGATCATGGAGAATTGTAGCAACATCACAGGAGAAGGACAAATGCAATCTGGCCAGAATATGAGTTTGACTTTGATTCCTTGCAAAATTTCTAGAATGTCTTGTGTAAAGGGATGATCATTAGTGAATCTTTTATACCTTAAGGAAACACGGAGCACAAGATTGAGCATGGCTTCATCGAGAACAGGTCATGAGCGAAACCAAGGTTCAGCACACTAAGCTTAGAGTGGTTTTCACATTTTAAAACAAAGTTTGATTGGAACCCAGTCATGTAGGGATTGTCTGGGGCAGGTTTTGAGCTACAAAGACAGAACTGAGTAATTGCATGAGAACACACGGCCCTTTAATTTCTTCCTACTGCCTCTAGGCTCACCACAAATCACAGTGATGCAGTTATAACTCAGTAGTGTTTCAAGTGTCATTTCTTTCACTGTGCTGTGATATTTTATTTTTTATGACCAACACATAACCATAATGTCAAAACAAGAAAAGACAAGAAAAAAAAGTTGTATGACTTTTCGAGCTTAGAGTCAAGATTGAAAATTTTTCTGAATGAGAACCACTCTCAGTCATTATTCTTGAACATTGAAAAGCTTTGGAAATTAACTTTGGAGGGGCTACTGGGTACCTCAGTGGATTGAGAGCCAGACCTAGTGAAGGGAGGTCCTGGGTTCAAATCTGGCCTTAGATACTTCCTACTTGTATGACCCTGGGCAAGTCACTTAACCCTCTTTGTCTACTATCCCTTACCACTCTTCTGCCTTGGAACCAATAAACAATATTGATTCTAAGATGGAAGGTAAAGTTAACTTCTTTTAAAGTTAACTTTTGCTGCAGATTTAAAAATATTTCCTAACAAATTCATCCTAAGGTTACAAGGCACAATAGCACTCATTTGTAAAACTTCTATTGTAGTAAAGTCAACTTTGTGACAATAATAATAATAATAATTGCTAACATTACATAGCACTTACTATGTTCCAGGTATTATGCTAAGAACTTTACAAATATTATCACATTTGATCCTCACAACAATCGTACAGATATTATTATTCTTATTTTACATATGAGGCAAACTGAGGTTAAGTGACTCACCCAGGATCATACAAAGGAAGTACCCAAGGTTAAGTTTGAACTCAAGTCCCTGACTCCAGGCTCAGGTCTATCCATTGCACCACCTAGCTGAAGTAATATCAATCAGGCTGCTTTATTTCCTTCCCACGCTTTCAAAGGTTAAAACAAGAAGTTCAGGCTCCTCTCATACAAATGTGCCCCAGATGTGTTTTTCTAACTTCAGCTACAATTCCAGAAGCATTTTTCTGACCTTAATGCATAAATGCAAAAGAAATTCCCACATTTTAAAATCCATTTAACTGTGCAGTTGAGGCATCTGCCTAATCTTCAGTTGGAAGTGATTCATCTACAATGTAACGATAGACTAAAAGGCAAATATCAAGAGAAGAACCTAATAAGATTGTATAACTTCCTTCTAAGCGACGACTATGTTCAGTTAACATCACGCCCTCCTGGGTAATATCAGCACTTGGCTGTATCCATCTGTGGGAAAGATGTTTTCAAAGATGAACTACATCATCGCACTATAGATGAGCATTAACGCATGAACATTTGCAATCCATTTTGATGATAAGGAACACTAATTTTTGAACCGTGATAACACAAAATATCATCCCTCCAAAATACTTCTCATTAGGAGACCTCTATTTTTTTTTTTTACTAAAAGTATTCATTATATTTTAAGTTTCATCAATTAAAAAATTTGTGGAAATTTATTTTCTCTTTTCTTATATAAGTACCTACTCTATTTTGCCTCTTGGCCCATAAAGTCTAGAATATTTATTATCTGGCTCTTTATAGAAAAAAAGTTTGAGCTAGATTAACCTTATTTCCTTTTTTTTTTTTTTTTTTAAATTGGTTACCTGATTTGTACGTCAGGAGAATTCTATAAAAATGGTTCCTATTTTGACAAAGTGTTTGATAAAGCATATTTTTTTTTTTGTGGACAAGATGGAAAGGAATGGGCTAGAGCAGTGATGGGCAAACTTTTTAAAGAGGGGGCCAAAGGAAAGGAAATGCTCATCTGTCAGTCTGTTTCTAAGGCAACTCTTTAGAAGTTTCATTGTATTGTATCCTACTCATTGTGTTTGTCAGATTAGGAATAATGTCACGTGGCCAGATAGAACATTTCAGGGGGCCACATCTGGCCCATGGGCTATAGTTTGCCCATCACTGGGCTAGACAACTAGACAGTTGTGTGAATAAGAAACTGGTTGGATGTTAGACTCAAAGAGTAGTGATTTATCATTTGGTGTCAACTTCAAAGGAAATCTCCAGTAGAATGCCCCAGAAATCTATGCTTGACTTTGTGGTGTTTAACATATTTGTCAATGGCCTATAAGGCCATATATAGTATGCTTATTATGAAATCTACATGTAAGGAGTCCAGAAATTTGGTTGCTGGGAAGGAGGAAGGAAGGCAAAAGTCACCAACTTTATAATCTTCAGTCATTCATTCAATAGATATTTATTTTTATTTTATAATTTAAAACCCTTACCTTCCACCTTAGGATCAATATTGTGTATTGGTCCCAAGATAGAAGAGAGGTAAGGGCTAGGTAATGGGGATTAAGTGACTTATCCAGGGTCACACAGCTAGGATTTGAGGCTAGATTTGAACCTAGGACCTCCCAACTCTAGGCATAACTCAATAAGCATTTATTACGTGCCTACTATGTTCCAGGCACTGTGCTTGGCTCTGGGGATACAAAAAAAGACAAAAAAAGATAGTTCTTTCCCTCAAGTTGCTTACAGTCTAATTGGGAACAACATGCTCTCAAACAAATATATACAAAGCAATTGATATACTAGATAAACAGGAAATAATTAAAAGTGGGAAAGCACTAGAATTAAGAAGAATAGGAGAAGGGTTCCTGTTGAAGGTAAGACTAGTTAAAGGACTTACGGAAGCTCCATTCAGCCCCTTCCTCTTAGAACTTTCCTTTTAAAGTTATTTGAATGGGGGGACAGCTGGGTAGCTCAGTGGATTGAGAGTCAGGCCTAGAGATAGGAGGTTCTAGGTTCAAATCTGGCCTCAGACACTTCCCAGCTGGGTGACCCTGGGCAAGTCACTTGACCCCCATTGCCTAGCCCTTACCACTCTTCTACCTTGGAACCAATACACAGCATTGACTCTAAGACGGAAGGTAAGGGTTTTTAAAAAAATTTAAAAATAAAAAAATAAAGTTATTTGAATGGATCTAGACCAGTGATGGTGAACCTATGGCATGAGTGCCTAAGATGGCACAAGGGGAGCTCTCTGTGGGCACATGCACCACCCCTCACCCCCTCAGAATTCGTTACTAGAAAGGCAGAGGGACTTGGGTGGAGCTGCTTCCTTCCCCCTCCCCACAATGCCTGAGGACATTTTTTTACATCATCTGCCCCTCCACCCAACAGCCCAATGGAAGTGCTTTCTCCCTCCCCTGCGTGGGCTAAGGGGGAGAGGGGAAGAGCATGCCCAGCACTTGGTGGGGGGTGGGCACAGCACTCAGTCTGGGAGGAACCAATATATAGTATTGATTCTAAGACGAAAGGTAAAGGTTAAAAAAAAATTTTTTTTAAATAAAATAAACCAAACCTGCTTATCATTTCTTAGAGCAGAGCAGTATCCCATTTAAAACTATCTAAATGTCAATTATTTTAAAAATACATCTTGATGGCTGTTTTTTTGGGGTTTCTGAGATCCTGGGAAACAGGGAGGAATCTTTGAATTTCCTGGAAAGTAAAAGGTAGCTTGTGGGTAAGAGTGATAGATTTGTAGTCAGAAAAACCTGAATTCAAATTGGGCCTGAGATATTTACTAGCTGTGAGACCCTGGACCAGTCACTTAATCTCCATTTAATCCATCTGTAAAATGAATATAATAGTAGCACCTGCCTCTCAGTGTTTTTCTTAGGATCAAAGGCTAGAGCATATACAGCACCTTGTAAACCTTAATAAAGCACCATGTAAATGCTAGCCAGTATCATGTACAGATTGGTCTGCAATTGGTGGCATTTTACCTGCTTGAGAAGCCCCCCCTTTTTTCCCTTTGAAACCTGTCATAGAATCATATGGGTTCCAAGGCAGAAGAGTGGAACGGGCTAGGAAATCAGGGTTAAGTGACTTGCTCAGGGTCACACAGTTGGAGTGACTGAGGTCATATTTGAATCCAGGACCTCTTATCTTCAGGCCTGGCTCACTGCCCACTGAACCACCTAACTGCCTCAAGGGAAGCCCTTTTGAAGGATTCATTTAAATAACTGGCATATAGACAGGGCTTTAATTTTTCTTTTCCTTCTGCCCACTTGTCACTGGACTTTACACCAGAACCAGTCTTGCTTTTGGGAGTTTTCATTCAAATGTCCCATCCTAGCCTCTGTGGCCTTCTTTCATTTTTCTTCTTAAGTAGGTGAAGTGAGCCTAGTGAAGAAGAGCAAACTCTGGCCAAAGGAGATTAAAAGATAGCCAATGCTAATCACTTTGTCTTCCACTGAGTACATCAGAAGATCCTTTTCCCTCTGGGCAGTGGGCCAGGTTCTCTTGGGTCTAGGGGGAAAAGGGGATATAGACACTGAGATGAAAGGCTGCAGAGAAGGGATGAGTTAGGGTTGGGTTTTTTTGTTTGGGTTGGGTTTTTTGAACCACAATATGACATCATCTAACAGTTATTAAGAGTGTATTAGAATGAGGGACTGCCAGACCACACTGGAGAAGAAATAGGAAAACGGGACAGAGGAGAAATTCCAAAGCTTGCTTGCTTGCTTGCTTGCTTTTTC
>NW_025356077.1:0-4416 GCF_016433145.1 Gracilinanus agilis | reverse complement strand
AGGGGAAAGTAGGAGCATGAATCATGTAACCATGTTAAAAATGAATATTAATAAATGTTTAAATTTTAAAAAAAAGAATGATCAGACTCTTAAACAATATATACAATGTCAAGCTTATTCCAGCAAACTGATTCTTTCAGGAATGATAGATTAGAGCACAAGGTAGGATCATGTGATTTAGAGCAAAAAAGGAGCTTTAGAGACTATTCATTTTACAGTTGAGAGAGCTAAAATCCAGAAAGGCCAGGCAATTTACTCAAGGACCTAGTTTGGAAACATCAGAACTGGAATTCGAAACCACTTCCAGGGTGCTTTCTACTATACTGAGCTGCCTTACCTGCCACAAGATCGAGTCATGATTCAGCCATCATACGTAGAGTAGTCATTTTCCACATCCAAATTATTTCACAGCAGAACTAGATCTCCATCTCTGGATTTCAAAGTTGCAAGAAACACATTTTAGAAAAATCATTCAAACATTACTTGTTACTCTCCCCTAAGCTGTTATTCAAATGAATAAACCATATTTGTAGTGGATAGTGCAGTTTGATAATAGCTTTTCTTCTCACTACTTGGAAAAGAAATCAAGTTGGCCCAATTTTCGCTTCAGAGTTTTAAAATGGCCATCTTATCATACCTTAGTTTCTCCCAAGAGATTCAAATCTGTTCTAAGCATCAGCTATTTTTCAGAGAGAGGAAATTGGCAAATCTCCTTAATACTATATTCTAGATGAATGAAAAAGAGGATTGATCATTCACCTGTAGTCCTAATGTAAACCAATCATAGCAGAGAGGCAGTGGGTTAAATCATTGATGATAGAATGGTACTTTGCTATTGACCTATTTATTGGTGCTCCCACCTACTTAATAATCTCTCAGTGCTTCAATTTCCTTGCCTGGGAAGTGGAAATTACAGTGAACCACTTCCCAGGATTGTCAGTGAGAAGCTAAGAGAAACTACTATGCATATAATAAATTCCTTATAATCCTAATATGGCCCATGCCCTATTTCTATTGACTATTCTAGTCACCCTGGTTTATACCTAGACATCATCCTCAACATTTAATTCTCCTTTACAATCCATAACCAATAAGATGCTGTTTTTTCACTTCTGTCTTCCATCTCCCTTTTTTCTTTTCACATCACAGTCATCCTAGATTAGGCCCTCATCACCTCTCATCTAGAATATTGCAATAATTTCCTAATGTATCTTCATTGTATCCAGACTCTCCCCACTATAATCCATCCTCCGTTCAACTGCCCAATCGATATTCCTAGAATGCAAGCCTGGCCATGTTACTCCTGTGTTCAAGAAGCTTTAGTAGTTTCCCTTTGCCTTTGGAATAAAATAAAAACTCTTGTTTGGCATTTAAAATTTTTCCTAATGTGATTTCAGCCTGTCCTTCTAGGCTAATTACTTTTTTCCCCCTTTCTGTACTCTCTGCTTGAGCTAAATTGACCTCCTTGTGCCTCCTATGAAAAACATTCTGTTTACCATCTCTATATCTTTGAATTAGAGGGCAATTAGGTAGTGTAGTGGATTGAGCACCAGGCTTGAAATCAGGAAGACCTGAGTTCAAATGTGATCTCAGACACTAACTATCTGTGTGGCCCTGGGCAAGTCACTTAACGCTATTTGCCTCAGTTTCCTCATCTATAAAATAAGTTGGTGAAGAAAATGAGAGGGGGAAGCTAGTTGGCTCAGTGGATGGAGAACCAGGCCTAGAGACAACAAGTCCTGAGTTCGAATTTGGCCTCACACACTTCCCAGCTGTGTGAACTTAGGCAAGGTCTATTGACTAGCCCTTACCATTCTTCTGCCTTGGAACCAATACAGAGACAGAAGGTAAGGGTTTAAAAAAAAAAAAGAAAGAAAAAAATGATAAACCACTCCACTATCTTTGCCAAGAGAACCCCAATTGGGGTCACAAAGAGTTGGAAACAACTAAAATGACTGAACAAAAATCTTTGCATAGGCCTGGAATGTAATTCTTCATCTGTACCTCAAAGAACCCTTCACTTCCTTCAAGGCTCAGCTTAGATGTTTCCCCCTTTGAATTTCCTCATTCTCCCAATCATTACTGCTGCTCCCAAATCATTGTGTTTAGCTCCTCATATACTTATTTACTTTTTGTGAACAGATTATATCTCCCAATATTCTGTAAACAACTTCAGGCTAGGGACTGGTTCAGTTTTGTACTATGAGCAGGTATTATAATGCCCTAAAGATAGTAGATGCTTAATCCATGTTAGTGATCAAGTTATTCTCATCAAGTCAAATAGCAAAGGATCTGCCATGACATAGGAATCTATACCCCATTGACATATTTGTGACCCAGAAGGACAAAGAACCATTGGATAAAAATTAAAAAAAAAAGATGTTTATTTCCTTTGTTCTGGCCCCTCTCTCAAAACTCCATGCTGGCAGAATTCCCTGATTCCCAACCTTTTAGAAGTCTCAATAGATTTGGTCATAGCATATCTTGATGAGTTCCTCAGTCATATCCTCAGATACTATGTTTGTGGGGTGGAATGGTGCCTTCTCTATAGCTTTGCAGTATTCATGCCATTGCCCTATTCTGTGGATGTGAATAACTAAGTATTTCAAAGTTAACACATACATACATATTAGGGAATGCATTTTCCTCCTTACCTATGTTGATATAGACACAGGTGGCCCAAAATATAATCACAAGGTGATAGTAAGATGCTAAACTAACTGAAAAAGATGTGTCCAAGGACTGATCCTTTTATGAAACATGAACTGTAATCGAATCAAGAAGGGAAAAACCTGAGTGACTGAGCAAACAATTTAGCCATACCTTTATGGGCTCTAAATAGCGAAGCCCTATATGAATTACAGAGTTACTGTATAAGAAAGGGTGATTATAAGCCAGAAACTCTCTAAGGAAGATGCTTTTTAAAGGAAAAAATGTAGAAATGTCTCTCCTTCTTAGCCACATTGTCATGTTGCTTTGAAGGGGAACTCCTGGCCCCATAGGAGACAATGTATCAGGTGGGAAAAGAGAGATATACTCCAAACAGACACAGATTCAGACAGTCACCTGAAAAAGGAAAAGGCTTCAAAGAGCACAAAAGAGAATAGGGCTATGAAGGAGAATAGACTCTGGAAACACAGTGAGAACTCTGTGAAGAGAAAAAGAATTTCCAGCCCTGCAGTACCAGGAACTGAGAGATGCTTTTAACACACATGGATTCTGTCTGTGTGACTCACTGCAATTGTATTCTCACTTCTCTTTTATTTGATCCCACTATTCGTATGGATACTGTGCATATTTTGTGAGAGAAAGGGTAGTTCACATTTAGAGGGGAAATGATTTGTACTTACAGTGTTCTTATTATGCCAACTTAGTAAATGCTTTTGCTAAAATCTAATTGCATCTACTTGGTGGTTGTTAATAAACAGTACACCAGTGGGGGCTCATGATTGCCCTCTAACTATAGTGTTAGAAATGCAAACCCCCAGGGTTCTAATTATAATCTGAAGTAGTTGTCCCAAAGGGAACTCAGTCCTCAAGTATAGGAAAAATTTGGGAAAGTAGGCTAGAGTGAGTACTATACCATGTGGGGTATATCATCTAGTAGGATTCTACTACAAAAAAATTTGGTATCTTTTCCCCCTCTGTTTTAGACTATAATTAAACAGTTTTCCTGTGTGTTTCCTTTCGTAGTCAGACCAGTTTCCTTGAGATAACTTTTGCTTGTTTTAATGCCTTATGTACTATTATCTATTGTATTACTATGCCCGTTATGAAAATGAAAGTAAATATGAGCAATTTGTATTTAACATTACTAGAATACTGGCACCTAAAAATCTGTTTAGAGTTCAATATGGAGAGCTCATATCTATTTTTTTTTAACTTTTGAGAATACTTGGATTATTTATCTTTTAAAGATATGAGTCTAGAAACCCTGTCTGAAATTCCTATCAACTATAAGTACATAAAATAAAGTTTGTTTGATGGCCCAGTGTTCTGGGCTGGACCTGATTCCAGCCAGTTCCTTGATAGTTTACACTTAATGTCAAAAATAAAAGAACCACACAGGGATCATTTAACAGTTAACAAAAGGAAATTTACTTAGTCATACCAGAAAAAGGATATTTAATGAGGATAGGTATTAGGGATACCTTGAGTTAATTTAGCTGAACAAACCTCTCTTTTGTGAATTGCCCATTGTTTTCCAAATGCCATAGAGTACACCTGAAACATCTCATAAATATTTTTTGTACTTTGGTGACCTGGAAGTGGTGTCAACATCAAGAGCCATTAATCTCCAGAGCCAGTCAAATCTCAAGGATGACCTCAATACCTTTTATTTTCATTTTTTTTTACATTTATTAATATTCATTTTTAACATGGTTACATGATTCATGCTCCTCCTTTCCCCTTCAA
>NW_025356076.1:0-3743 GCF_016433145.1 Gracilinanus agilis | reverse complement strand
ATATATATCTATATATATATATGTAGTAGGTGAAAGGAAAGGTTGAGAAGGAAAGTTTTTTCCCTTCCTCTTATTTCTTTTTTTAAATTTTAAATATTTTATTTTTTTTAGAAAAATTTTCCATGATTCCATGATTCTTGTTTTTACTTTTCCCTTCACCACCCCCCGCCTCATATCCAACGCACATTTCCACTGGTTTTTAACATGTGTGATCAATCAAGACTTATTTACATATTATTGATAGTTGCATTGGTGTGGTTGGTTCGGGTCTACAACCCATGTGTTCAAGCAGTTGTTTTTCTTCTGTTTCCTCTCCTGCAGTTCTTCCTCTGAATGTGGGTAGCGTTCTTTACCATAAATCCCTCAGAGCTGTCCTGTGTCACTGCATTGCTGCTAGTACAGAAGTCCATTACATTTGATTTTACCACAGTGTATCAGTCTCTGTGTACAATGTTCTTCTGGCTCTGCTCCTTTCACTCTGCATCAATTCCTGGAGGTCTTCCTTTCTCTTATTTCTCACAAACTAGTAGGGAGAAGTGTCTGTCCATGAATCTCAGGAGTCTGCACCCATGTGCATGCATCCTATATTCCCAGAATATTCACAGCCAAAAGAACCCTACTAAATCCCTCTTGATTAGAGAAATGCAAATTAAAACCACTCCGGGGTACCGCTTCACATCTACATCTCAGATTGATTAATAGGACATGATGAAAAATGCCATCCACTTCCAGAGGAAGAACTGATGGAGTCTGAATGAAGATCAAAGCATACTATTTTTCACTTTATTCATTTCATGGGTTGTATATGTGTATATACATATATACCTTCTTCCACAACATGATCAATGTCAAGATATGTTTTACATGATCACACAAGTATCATCTAGATTAAGTAGCTTGCTGTCTTAGGGAGAGAGGAGGGAGAGAATTTGAAACTCAAAATGTTAGAAAAAATGTTATAATTGTTTTTTTACATGACATTGGGAAAAATAAAACATTTTTAAAAATATAATTTTGGACTGAGCTAAAAGCAAATGATCATGTCTTTTATTAAAGAGCAAAACATTGTGGGACAGCTAGTTAGCAGAGTGGATAGAGTGCCACACCTGGAGTTAGGCAGACCTGGGTTCAAATGTGACCTCAGATACTTTCTAGCTCTGTGACCCTGGGCAAGTTCACTTAAGCCCACATGCCTAGCCTTTGCCATTCTTAGAATTGTTACTAAGACAGAAGGTAAGGATTATTGTTATTTTTTTAATTGCAGGTTTAGACATGGTGGCACACACTTATAATCACTGCTGCCAGGGCAGCTGAGACTGGTAGATTTCATGAGCTCAGAAATTGTAAGCTGTATGAGGATTAAAGTCAATCAGTGTCTACACTAAGCCTGACACTGTTATGATGGGCCACCATAAGAGGGAGGAGGGAGGGCTAGCAGGCTGCCTAGAAAATGAATGATTTTTAAAAAGCATTTATTAAATACTTCCAAGTCCAAAGGACAGTCCTAAGTGCTGGGAATAAAAATAAAAATTAAAAAAAAAAGACCATTTCTGATCGAAAGAAATTCATGCTCCAATGGGGAAGCCAAAAAAAAAAAATTAAGAAGAGGCAAATTTGCCCAGGTCAGAAATTATACAGGTTAAAGCTTCCATGCTTATCCCCAGTTGCATCAGATCCATGAGTGACTGCTGTTCTTCCAGCCTGGCAAGGTACAGAGACACAGTCTCAAAAAGAAAAAAAAATTCTGAATTTTATCGTTACAAGCCAAATTGCTTTCTAGGATCTTTCGCAAGCATTAATGAAATCTCCTTGGTGTAGAATGACATAAAGAATCAAACCAGTCACAAGGTAGACACAAAGGGAGGTAAATAGTTAGTGAAGGATTAAAAAAAAGAGGGAGAGAGAAAGAATAAAACTGAGGAAATAAATATTCTCAAGACTGTCTGTTTGGTGTAATATGAGCTCTTCAGACCTTACATCATGTTCCCTCTCAGCTCAGCTTGTTGTTGGTAGACATGTTATTTGTTATTTGCAATATGTATTAGGCAATTAGATAGTATTGATTGATCATTCAATGGCCCCTAGATTTTATGTCTTATTTTATTAGCCTGCTACTTATTTATTGTATCAACTAGGATTAAAAATCTCATCTTCCCGTTCCCTTTGCTCTCCCACTCCCATCCATAATACAACAAAAGAAATTTTAAGTGTTATCTGAAATGACTTTTCAGGTGATTGAATGTGCTATTTGCAGTGCAGTGGGGAAAGCCTTGGTAATTCCAATCATCCAGGTAGTGACAGCAGGAAGCTTATCAAGCAGGTGAGGAGCACAGAGAAATTGCTGTTGTTTGGTCATTTCTGACTCTTTGTGATCCCGTTTAAGGTTTTCTTGGCAGAGATACTGGGCTGCTTTGCCATTTCCTTCTTGAGCTCTTTTGTAGTTGAGGAACAGAGGCAAACAGGTTAAAGAGACTTGGTCAGGGTCACATAGCTAGGCAGCATCTGAAGACAGATTTGTACTCAGGAAGATGAGTTTTCCTGATTCCATGCCTAGTGGTCTATCCACTGAGCCACCCAGCTATAGCCACAAGCTACGAAGAGGAGGGAATCAGACAATCAAAGCTGCTTCCTCACTCGCATCATACTGAGGGCACACTGATGGGTACTGATTACCTCTTCCTTTTCTAACTTTCAGACCTCGATGCTCATATTTCTACCTCTTTGCAACACCTTCAAAATATCCTCATCATATTTGCTTTTCCTGGTGTAGTCTTTCAAGTTTCCCGATTGCCCCCAGAAAGGGGTCCAATGGCTTCTAATCTTAACCAGAGGGGTTTATACTCTTGTCAGGCTTGACAAGGGGGATCCCATGCTGACCCTGGCCTGTTTCATCTCTTGCCTAATTCCTGATGTGTGTCCTGCACTCAATTTCCTTTTGGGCTTAGATCCTTCTGTCCACTCACTGACATCAGGGGCTCTGTATATAGAATAAAAACATCTGGGTGAAAAAAGGGGAAAATGCTGTCATCTAGTTGATGCCAAATATCTTGATGGGATTCATGTCTCAGCCAGATGTTTTAGGGTGTTGGAAGCAAGTTTTGCAGCATAACCAGATGATCTGTATGTGGGAATAGCTCCTAGAAAAGCCATTTCTGGTCTACATAATCCTTTTCTGGCATTAAAGTGTCTTTTTAATCACTTGTAATCTGGGTGTTATCTCACTCAATTTCTGATTCAAATCTAAATGATTCCTTTGGCCTCTGAATGCCTTATGAGTCAGAGACCCAGTGCCTCAGCCCCTCTCTCCATTTATGGTTTTAGGTAAAGTTTGGATCATATACATTCAGTTTTACTGGGAAGGTTCTGAGAAATGGCTATGGGCTGTAGTTGTAGCAGAGGATTGTGTCATGATATGGAGAAGACATGATTCGTAAGTAATAGTAAAAGAGAGAATGACAGGTGTTTGGCTGAGGCCTGGATCTGCAGGGGTGGAAGGAAGGTGGACAAAGGCAGCCCACTTTGGAAATTGAGCAAATCAAAGAATCATCACCAATTATCAATGGGGTCGAGTGTGTGACTAATTGAAGTATTTTCAGTATGGGGAAGATAAGGAAACCCAATCTCAAATACATACATACACAAATATCCCCATACATACATACATGTACATAAAAGTGGGTATGTGTTTATATGTATATATATATATACATACATATATATATATGGAGAGAGAGAGAGAGAGA
>NW_025356075.1:0-2018 GCF_016433145.1 Gracilinanus agilis | reverse complement strand
TTGTCTTGGGATTTAAGGGTAAAGAGACTTGAGATCACTATTGAATCTTACATAGGATCTTTAAAATATGTAGCTGTTATTTCCATGACTTTTGCTAATAATTTCAAATGGCATACTCTGACTATACTGATGTTTTCCCCTTTTATGTGATGGAAAAAAATAAGCAGGTCATATCCATTATAATAGTGTGGTAGAGGTGGACATTATTGAGCTCCATCATTAAAACAAAATAATTAAATACTTTCTGGGAGATTAAATATCTTGCTATTTTCCCACTGAATTGTTTCTTGCTGTATCAGCAGCTGAGTGCAAAGCAATTGTAATAATCTTTCAAATGAAATGGTTTGTTTGGAACCACTAATGAATTCAATTAAAATCTGTATTTCAAATATATGTTTTCTTTGCATAGAACTTTTTCTCTTCTTGCTCGGTATTGCAGATATGAAAATGACACTGCAAAATATCTTGGGCTCAAGGAAATCCATTTTGGCTTATCTTAAAATGAAATCTATGGCATACATTTGAAAATGTGTGGTAAAAATATTCACAAATAGTTAACATTCAGCTTAGATTAATATTTATTAAGTTCTGAGTAGGTGTGGTATATCAATTTCAAGAGGAGAATGAATTAGTTTTTATGATTATATTGTGACAATAAAATATGTAGGATAAAGAATGATATATCTACACATAAAATTCTGATAGCATGTTAAGGAATTATTTGTATTGGTTATATTTTTATTCTTTTAGGTGTTATTTGTGGATTTTTACTCTTTTGGGAATCTCGAATTCCACATATCAAAAGATACTACATAACCATAATTTATTGAGTACAATTTCCCAAAATTAATTGATTTTACACAGTATATTAATCATCCTAATTTCAAAAATATTAAAAAAGGATGTAATATACTTAATCAACTTTTCAAAGTTGGAAAAATGAAGATGTCATAACAACACTTTAAGTAGTTATGCATTTGTGAGTTGTAATTCAAGCAAAGAATGGAAATGCAGAGAGTAGGTTCCATGAATCTGGCCCTTTGAACAGATGTGTAATACATCTATTAACTTTGTCCATAAATATTATTTAACCATGAATAGATGAAGATGAAAAAGAACATTCAGAAGAAAAGTAATGAATTCAGGGGAAAAAAGTCTTTTTTAACCTAATCTTTCTATTCCCTTGTCCAATTCTGACTAACATAGAGATGTGCTCATTTGAAGCAATGGAAGAAGTGTCATGACCCTCACATCTTGTCAAATGGAAATCACCATTTCCATGGTCACATTACCATAAATTAAATATTAAGAGCAACACACACACACACACACACACACACACACACACTCAAAAACCCTTATCATGAGCAAGACATTATGATGACAGGTTTAATGAAGATTGCAAGTAAAGATTTTTTTGTGGTTGTTGAAACTCAGTTTTTAGTTCAAGGTAGTGTCAGCTGGGAAACCTAGTAGAGCTCACAGACAAATCCTATTATGATTTGTATCCTTTATATGGTCTCCATTGATAAAAACATACCCTTTGCTCACATAGAACCCTTTTACAGTATCAAAAACGGCAATAATAAAGATCACCAGTTTGTACGCACACATATACACAAAAGCATCAGGAATTTTAAGATTCCCCTGTTTCTTTCAGAACTGAATAATTTTACTAGAAAAATAAATTCAAAAATGAATATAAAAATAAATAAATAGTTGAGAAGTTAGAACTGAAAGGCAAAGTATGCATTTCCAATTCTGTTTGGTCTTAGGACTTCTTAATTAGAAATAATTGGGAATCCCAAATAGCTTTTGTTTATGTGGGTTACATCTATCAATATCTATCATATTGAAAATTAAGTGTCTTTGTATTATTATGAAAAAATTATTTGACCTCGCAGAACCATGAAAGATTATTTGGTAGGTTTCTAGGGATCCTCAAGCCACACTTTGAATATATCTGACTCAAGGTATCTTCTAAATACTAAATAGTAACATTAAATTGTATCTATCTA
>NW_025356074.1:0-2044 GCF_016433145.1 Gracilinanus agilis | reverse complement strand
GATAGAAAGAAGGAAAGGAGGGAAAAAAGGAAAAGAAAGGAAAAAAAGAAGAATAGAAAGAAGGAATAAGTAAAAGAAAGAAATAGAAAGAATGGAGGAAGGCATGAAGGATAGAAAGAAGGCAGGAAGGAAGAAGGAAAAGTAGAAAGGAAAGAAACATAGAAGGGAGAAAGAAGGAAGGTAGGAAGAAGAAAAAAGGAAGGAAAGGAGATAGAAAGAAGGAAAAAGGAAGGATAGAAAGAAGGATGAAGAAAGGAAGGATAAAAAAGAAGGAAAAGAAAGGAAAGAAGGAAAGAAAAGCTCATCTTTCTGAATTCAAATCTGGTCTCAGACATTTGCTAGCTGTGTGACCCTGGGCAAGTCATTTAACCCTGTTTGCCTCCGTTTTGTCACATGTAAAATAAACTGGAGAAGGAAAAGGCAATCCACTCTGGTGTCTTTGCCAGGAAAACCCCAAAAGGGGTTCATGAAGAGTAGAACCAACTGAATAATAACAAATGCTCCTTGGCTGACAAATTGATTGGAATAGTCACTCCGAGACCCCGGTGTTGGCTTTGGCACTAAAACCACTGACACTGGCCCTTTTGGAAAAATTTCTTTCATCTCCTGTAGGCCTCAGTTTCTTCCACTGTAAAATGGACAGAAAACACAGCCTGAGCCTTGTCAGGGTTGTTTTGATTATTCGACATCACTAATCAACCAGTAAGCAGTTATTAAGCTCCCACGGTGTGCAGACTGAGTGTTCTCAGCTGAGGATACAAAGAGAAAAAGGAAACAGTCCCTGCCCTCAAGAAGCTTCCGTCTTGATCTCTCACAATCTACTGAGCTGTGGTTTTAGAACCATAAAGTCCTATATATAGTAAATGAAATGTTACTCAAGGTCACCCAGCACATCAGGACGTGAGGCTGGAACCTTGGCTAATTCTAATCTTCTGCCATCTCCTCCTCTTCCTCCTCCTCCTCCTCCTCCTCCCTAGTCCTGTCTACTACGGCCCTCACTCCCTCTACCCAGACCTCCCAAAGCTGCAGCAGCCTTATTTCCAAGGGAAGGGTGGGAGTGGAATTTCTGATCTAGGAGTCACCTGGCCCAGGTTCCTAGGGTCCCCCACCCCCTCTTCCTCCACCCCACCCCACCCCTACACTCACACTCACACAGGGATGGGGGAAGGGATGCAATTTAATCTGGGTTGACAGGGAGGGGGCTGCCAGCTGCCACTGCTGGGCCCCTCCTGTGAGGAGGGGGTGGAGAGAGATGCCTTTATGTCCTCCCTTTCTTTCTCCAGCTCATTTCTGGCTGGCTTGCTATCTCTGGGTCTCCGAGAGGCTCTGTCTAGCTGGTTCCCTATGTTCTTATCCCTGTGTTTCTCTTCACTTCTCTCTTGGTCATTTTTTCTCTCTGTCCTTCTCTGGTCTTATTAAATATCCCTGGACTGGGGAAGTTGGGGGAAGCCATTTACCCCCTGGTCTTGCCACTGATTCAAGCAAATCTTGAATCCCATCCTCAGTTTCCCCCTGTGTAAAAATAAAAGGATTGGACCAGATCTCACTGCCAGCTGACTTGTTTATATTCTCAGATCTCTGTTTGGACATCCCATGTTCTGTGTTCTTGTCCGCTTTTATTATATTAGGTGTCCTCAAGTTCTTTGCAGAGTCAGAGGGGTCTTTCCAGCCCTAACACTCGGGGTTCCATTATTCTTTTATTCCTCCATTTCCAGCTCTGGGTCACTCCCCACCTCCCTGACCTGGGATCATCAGACATTCCTGACTCTCTGCCTGGCTTTCTTCAGCCTGGCCCTCTCTATCTCTGGTCCCTCTGCTGGCTTGTTCCTCCCCAGGGGGGTCTCCCCCCCTTTTTGCACTCTGCAGGCCAGACAGTTGCTGGCACCACTCTTGCCTCTCCCCAGAGGCAGCTGCAATGACAGCCGGTGCCCCAGGCTGAAAGCCAGGAGAGGGGCCCTTGGGGCGGCTCCAAGGCTAGGGTCAGAGGCCAAACAGCAGGGAGGAGCTGGGGAGGGGGGTAAGGGAGATGGTGACCCAAGGGGCA
>NW_025356073.1:0-1997 GCF_016433145.1 Gracilinanus agilis | reverse complement strand
ATGTCCTTCAATTGGGGAATGGCTGAACAAACTGTGGTATATGCGGGTGATGGAATACTATTGTGCTAAAAGGAATAATAAACTGGAGAAGTTCCAGGCGAACTGGAGAGACCTCCGGGAACTGATGCAGAGCGAAAGGAGCAGAGCCAGAAGAACTCTATACACAGAGACTGATATACTGTGGTAAAATTGAATGTAATGGACCTCTGTACCAGCAGCAATACAATGACCCAGGACAATTCTGAGGGATTTATGGTAAAGATGCTACCCACATTCAGAGGAAGGACTGCAGGAGAGGAAACATATAAGAAAAACAACTGCTTGAACACATGGGGCGGGGTGGACATGATTGAGGGTGTGGACTCGAAACTACCACACCAATGAAACTACCAACAATTTGGAAATTGGTCTTGATCAAGGACACATGACAAAACTAGTGGAAATGCGCATCGGCCAAGGGTGAGGGGTGGGATGCGGGGGGGGGGGGGGGTTGAAGGGGAAAGGTGGAGCAGGAATCATGTAACCATGTTAAAAATGAATATTAATTAATGTTAAAAAAATTTTTTTTCTGATGTGGCTAATGTTGAAATACATTGTACATGATTTCAGGTGTGTAATAGATATCATATTATTTGCCTTCTTGGTGAATGAGGTAAGGGTGCCAAAAAGGTAGAGAAGTTGGTATTTAAATTTTAAAAAGAAAAGATGCAAAAAAAAATCCTGTAGTTACCAGAAAACTCAAAACTCATAGACTAAACCCAATCCATTTTTCAATGGGAGACCAGACTTATACAAGGATTTAAAAGCAAGCCCTCCTTCTCTTAATGTCACTTGCACTCAGGTGTTCCAGTATTTGAAATTCAACAATTGGAGCTTTATACCTTTGATTTAAGCACTTCTCATTTAAATATAAATTCCCCAGAAGGAAGAAGTATTGAATCCCTAATATCTCAGAGAAGGTGAGTTTATCAGACTCTTTCTTCTAGTCAGGACTGCATAAAATTGGTGGGTATGGAGAAAGGAGTGCTGAAATAAAAGAAAAGTATTCTGATACAGAATATGGGAGATGACAAAGGGAAAATTCCTAAATAGACTACTGACAGGGAACTCCCTAATGTGTGAGGTATTTATTTAGGGGTCTTAAATTCCATGCACCTTAGTGGTGGGATATAGGAGTCAGAGTTACATGGCTTGTCTTACCCATGCCTGGGTCCCCCAACCCCAGCCTTAGCACACCAGAGCCAAAGCAACATGGCCACAGAGGAAAGAGTGAGTTTGGTTTAAAACCAGTGCAGGAAGTAGAGAAAAGATTAAAATCTTTTTTGCTTCTGTCTTTGAATAAAGCTCTGAATTCTTTGAATGAAGGTCTCTGGAGCTGTTCTTTCTGCTCTTTATCTTATCTGGTTACCTCTGGCAAGCTGTGGCCTAAGCTGGATGAATGGAGAATTGGATCTATCCCTAAAGCTTGAAAGGCCAAGACCTATCTCTCTCCCTTTCTCTGTCTTTACTAACAAATGTTTATAAATATGGTGGTAAGTCTGCAGATTCATTTCTATTTAGAACACTAATAATCTTATTTCTTCAGAGAAATTTAGTGTTCTCTCTGTGAAACTTAGTTCCTCCCTCTATAAACTGACCAGCTATATAGCTTTGGTCAAGCCTTTCCAATTCTTTTTGAGTCTGTTTTCTCATTTGTAAAATTCAAAAGGGTTGCGTCAGCTGTCCAGGGAAGTTTCTAGAAAGAAAAACAATGGGCTGAACATTTTAAGTATGAGAACAAGAGGATTGTTTTTAGTAACTAGCATAGAATATCTAATGCTCATTCCACCATGGTCAAGGAACTCTTATCTATGTTCAAGCAGAAGGCTGTTCTCTCTCCTGGAAGAAAAGGTAAAGGTACTAGCAAAATGTCTGTATAGTTTCCATGTTACCAGAAAGAAGAAAGTATTAAGAAAAAGAGGGAGGAAGGAAGGAAGGAAGGAAGGAAGGAAGGAAGG
>NW_025356072.1:0-3637 GCF_016433145.1 Gracilinanus agilis | reverse complement strand
AGGCCTGACTCTCCATCCACTGAGCTACCCAGCTGCCCCCTAAATTTAAAAGGTTTTGTACAAACCAAATGAATGTAACCAAGATTAAAAGGGAAACAAACAGTGTGGGGGGTGGAATGTATAATAATTAAATATATAAATAAATATATTACTTATAGATAAGTAAGTCAAATTTATAAGAATACAAATCATTTCCCAATTGACAAATAGTCAAAAGAGAGGAATAAGCAGTTTTCAGATGCAGATGAAGAAATCAAAGCTATCAATAACATGAAATAAATGTTCTAAGACCCTCTTGATTAGAGAAATGCAAATTAAAACAACTCTGAGGTATTTCCTCATACCTCTCACATTGGCCAATATGACAATAAAGGAAAGTGATAAATGTTGGAGGGATTGTGGCAAAATAGGAACATAAATGCATTGCTGGTGGAGTTGTCAACTGATCCAACAATTTGGAATTCTGCCCAAAGTGTTATAAAACAATGATTGCATAATACCACTACATGATTTCTATCCTAAGGAGATAAAACAAAAGGTAAAGGGCTTACTTGTACAAAAATATTTTTGGCTATTCTTTTTGTGCTGACAAAGAATTGGAAATTAAAGGGATGTCCATTATTTGGGGAGTAGATGACCACACTCTGTTATATAATAGTGGCAGAATACTATTGTCATGTAAGAAATGATGAACAAGATGGTTTCAGAAAGAGCTTAGAAAGACCTATATGAACTGATGCAAAATTAAATGCAGCGTAATAATCATTCCCTTAACCCAACTCATTCCCCCTGGAGCGATAAGGAATATAAAAGACAAGGAGATAAGACTGAAATTACCAAAGATCTCAAGAGTAAGAATCAATAACAGAAGGAAATATGGCCTCCAGATCAGCTAAATAATTCCTGACATTTATAAACAAATATTGCAAGACAAAGGAAAATAAATCAATATTGAGGCAAATTTGGTGAGGCAAAGTATCCTGCAGGTGCAGACACAGCATGGAACCACTACGATATATTCTGCAATGGTTGATGAGGGAAATGAGAATTATTGAAATAGAATTTATGGCTTTTATAGTATGGATAATCAGTAGAATAAATAATGCACGATGACTGTTCATATTGAACCAATTTCTATCCCATGAGGGGACAAGGGGAAGAAGAAAATTAGCAATGTCTCATAGAATTTGAATTGGAGAGATGCAAAAGAAGTTGCTTAAAGCACTTTGCAAATCCTAAAACTCTAAATACAAAATAATCTATACCAGTATTAATAGTACTACTGTTACTATCATTATTTTCATCTCTTCCTCCTCCTCCTCCTCCTCTTCTTCTTCTTTCTTCTTCTCAGTTAAGATAATTAGAATTCAGAATGCCTTATCAACATCATTGACTTAATAAAATTTTATTCTTATTTGGATGTCAAGATCAAAAGTGGTATTATAGTTAAAATATTTTCCAAACTTTTAACATATAAATAGAAACTATCATTGTTACTGTAATTATTATTATTATAATTACATCACTGTGGGGAGTCATCTGTATGAAAATTCCTTCTGTGTGTATGTGTGTGTGTGTGTGTGTGTGTGTGTGTGTGTGTGCATATGCAGTTAACTCGTGGGAAAAATTTTAGAGCTGAGATGGATGTTAGAGATCATCAAATCTGATTTTATCTGACAAATGGGGGAATTGAGGAATAGAAAAGTTATTTTGATGATAACAGATATTTTGGGGAAGCAGATAATGATGCCGGGGCCAGTAACCTCCAAGACATAGACACAGATTGACAGGCTTCAATGAGAAGGGAGGGGGGTAAGACACTCCTGACTCTTAAAACCCTCCCCCCAAGCAGCTGAGGTTTCAGTTGGAAAAATGGAGAACTGACTGAGGTACTTCTGGTAAGTTTCTGTTGAAGCTGAACTTTAATGTTGTTCCCTTTCTTTGACTTATATTCCCCACAGGTCTGATAGAGGAATAAGTAGAAACTAGTTATCTAAATGGTGAGGACTGAGATGGATCTGATCTTCTTAAACCTGGCAGCTGACAGGATTCAAGCTAGATGACCGGACTTGAGCAGTGAGTATCCCCAAATAATTCCCAGGCACAGATATTGTAGGTGAAGTTTATATTAAGAAGGAAAAGGAAAAGCTAGAGGGGGTAATTAGGGTTTAAATAAGGAAAAGGTGACCCTGATCTTTAAGGTTGAAGCTGCCCTTCCCCCCACAGGAGGGGGTGAAGGGCCTTTACTAAACTGTCTCTCTCATTGATAGTGAATATATCTAATCACTAAATAATTGTTGTATTGATGTTGGTAAGGACTAATCCTCTTAAGCAGGCTAAATCCTGAGTAAAAACCAAGATGGCTTTGCCACAATGGCCACTCAGATGAAACCCTCCCTCCCCAGTCAGGAGCAGTAAGCAGTGTGTCTGCTCACCTCAACCCCCACAAAGCAACTGCCTTAACCCCCTCTCAACTGCCCCTTCACCCAAAGTTCTCCAGGGGGGTCCCCTGTATTTCTGGGTAACACTGACCCTGTATTTTTCAGGGATTCCATGCTGCCATCTCTACATATGTGTATGTATATGCAGTTAACTCGTGGGAAAAATTTTAGAGCTGAGATGGATCTTAGAGATCATCAAATCTGATTTTATCTGACAAATGGGGGAATTGAGGAATAGAAAAGTTAAGTAACTTCCAGGATCACACCACTGATAAATAATGGAAGTGAGATTTTCACCTAGCTCCTAATTTCAAGTCCAGTGCCCTATTCACAATATTTTCCTATTTGTTTAATTTCTAAATTCTAGTTTTAGTGAGATAATCTTGGACTCTGAGTGATTAAATAGTTTACCCATAGTCTCAAAGAAAATTATATCAGAAACAAGGTTTGAAAGCAGGTCTTCATAGATCAATGTTTCTCATTTTCTTTTCTTAAAACCTTTACCTTAATCTTAAAAATTTATAGTAACTATTTGTTCTAAGGCAGAAGAGCTGTAAGAGCTAGGCAAATCGTATTAAGTGACTTGTTCAGGGTCACACAGCAAGAAAGTGTCTGAGGCCAGATTTGAACTTAGGATATCCTAACTCCAAGATCTGTTTTGTGTCCTTAGACCCACCTAGCTGATTCTTCTTAAAGAAATGTTTATAAAAGATGTACTTCTAAGCACATTTTAGATCAATGTAATTCCATTATCAGACTCAATTAATTTCAAGTGAAGATGAATTTATCATCTAGTATGTACATATCACTGTCAGGGGTAGGGCATCTAAAAGTGAACAAAAAAGAAGCCATCAGTACTTGAAGAAACATGATTTTTGAGGCCTCTAATCTGTTACATTAGAGAGTATCCTTTAACAAAAATGTACTTTGTAGTTATACCATATTGGTGGCAAGACTATTTGTCCTTGACAAACTAATCTCTTAATTATGTTTCTTCATTAATTTAAAAAAAGGAAATCTAATAAAACAATTTTGGCATAAGTACAGAAGAAATTATAGATGAAATTCGAATTACTATAGTTCAAAAATAAATTGCTTAGTTTGCTGGAAAATTTTGTTGTAATGAGGTTGTCAGAAAATCTAATTCAAAGAGGAACTTAAATACATATATATGTATTTAAGTATATATATATATA
>NW_025356071.1:0-3805 GCF_016433145.1 Gracilinanus agilis | reverse complement strand
TTGGATTTGAAGATACTGTGACAATCTATGGCTATCTGGGGTAGTTAGAATCATAGATTCATAAGGGATTTTAGAAATCATCTAGTCAAGTTGTCTCATTTGATAGAAATGTGGCAACTGAGCACCAGAGAAGTTACTTACCCAAGGTCACATAGTGAGTATCTTCTTATCTTCCATTTTGCCTTCTTACCTACTATGTATTGGTTCTAAGGCACAAGAGCAGTAATAGCTAGACAATGGGAGTTAAGTGACTTGCCTGAGATCATGCAACTAGGAAGTGTACATCTAGTTGCCCCAGTGAGTATCTTTTTAAAACATATTATAGTAGCTGTGATTCTCCCAATATTTTAGCAATGGGATTTTACCAATATTCCAGGATAGAAGGATCATAGATTTATAGCTGGAAGGAACCTCAAGGACCTCCAACTTCAACTCCCTTAGTCATGTCCAACATTTTGTGAATTCAAATCTGGCCTTAGATACTTCCAAGCTGAGTAACCCTGGGCAAGTTGCTTAATCCTGCTTGCCTCAGACTCCTCATCTGGAAAATGAATTGGAGTAGGAAATGGCAAACCACTCTATATCTCTAGCAAGAAAATCCCAAAATGGGGTCAAGAAGAGTCAGACACAACTGAAACTACCAAACAACAACAAAATTCCTTACAGCTCAACCCCTCACCTTATAACTGAGATTCACTTAAAATGGAGTCTCTGCAGTATTCATACCCCAGTTCTCCATCCTCCCTGGTGGAGGGAGGGAGGTGGATAGTAACGCTATTATAATGGAAATCCCCAAGCATGTGTTCCAGCCTCAGACATCCTGTATTTCTGCCACCTGTCACTTCAGATTCACTATATAGAAATTCACCGCCAGGAACTCACCCTTCAAGGCAGCTTAAACCCCAGTACTCCGTTCCTCAAAATCCATTCTCCCAACTCTCTCTCTAGAGATCTCTTCTCAAAATTCAAAGGAAAATTATGGGCTTCCTTTCTAATTCTTTAAAACATTTAATAAGGGCCCAAACTCATCATAATGAACATGGACGAGAATGGACTTTGCCAGCAATGGGAACATTTTGTCACCATCTGATGGTAAAAATCAAATGAGGGTAACTTATTCTGTTGAAGGACACTGTTCATTTATTGGCTTGAAGTATAGAGTCCTGGCAGAGAAATACGTGTCATGAAGGGAGATTGAGTGCTCTGGCCTGGCATTGTTCATTAAATACTTCCTCTTAGTAATAGTAAGGCATGATATATAGCAAAATGGACCTAAATGACTTGGAATTGCTTAATACTCGTTTGTAAACGAATGCAGAGTTCTCCACAGTTAATACAATTTTTACCCTCCAAGAGCACACTGTCTTGAGCAACATGGCCCCGTCCAGAAGACATATGACTTTGTCCTACATACCAAGGTCAAATGAGAAGCAGCCTGACAGAGAAGACAGAGGGGGCCACTCTTAGTGCCAGAAAGACTTGGGACCAACTCCTACCTCTGCCACAGATGTGACCTTGAGCAAATTCTTTAATCTTTCAGTGCCTCCAGAGAACTCTAAGACTTACTGTTGTTAAAATGTTTTTGTTTTTGTTTTTTTCAATCATGTCCGACTCTCCCTGACCTTATTTGAAGTATTCTTGGCAGAGATCCTGGAGTATTTTGCCATTTTCTTCTCCAGTTCATGTTCCAGATAAGGAAACTGGGGTGAACAGGGTTAAGTGACTTGCCCAGGGTCACACATGTAGAAAGTGTCTGAGGCTAGGTTTAAACTCAAAGACCATAAGTCTTTTTGACTCCAAGCCTGCTGCTCTATCCAATGCACCAACCTGCTGACCCCTCTAAGGCTATAGGTTATAAATGAGAAGCTAATCTGTGTCAGAAGAGGGAGTTTCCACACTCACGAGTACCTTATTAAGATGAAAAAGGACACAGTCTCTTCGAAAGAATTCTGAGTTTTAAAGTCAGAGGACCTAGATTCAAATGCTAGCCTTCCTACTTACAATTATCCTTGGGTGAGTCACTTAAGTTCCTAGTTACCTCATCTGTGAACGAGATAGGGGAAAAATCTCTTAAGTCCCTCTAGTTTCTAAGCCTATTAGCCTATCAACTTCTTACAATTTGTACACATTTCTTCAGAGGTTGTATGGACAGGGTTTTAGAGTACCTGTAATCCAGCTTCTTTATTTTATAGATAAAGAATCCAAATCTCGAGTCAAACTTGGTGTTGTTTTGCCAGGTTTGATGGGGGGGGGGTTGTTTTTGGTGAATCCCGTAGTCCTTTGAGACACGGATGATGGGTAAAGGAGCTAGTTTTAGCTGCCAAGTCAAGTCAGCCAGATTTGGACTAGTCAGATCCCTTCCCCTCCAGTCAAGAAGATGGGAGTAGACCAGAGGTATTAACAACTGAAACAAGTCCTGGGTCCTGATTTGCAGAGGAAAGTGGTCATGGAATTTGGCCCAGGACTGGGCTGGGTGGTGACTGAGCTAGACTTGAAGCAGGGCTGGATCCAGGAGCAAGAAGGAGAGGAAGAGCGTGGGATGGGCGATGGCACCAGGCCCACCGCCCCAGAGAACTCATGACAAATAAGTGTCCAGCATCCACACATCCCTGCCCAGCGCTGCTCCTTTATAGAAAAGTATGCCCCCATCCGTAAAGATTCTCATCTCTGTCAAACACATGGGCCAAGTGAGGTGACAAAAGGGAGACGTGACATAGGTCACGGCCGGCACAGGCAATAGCACCCACGAGCCCTGCCCCCTCTCCCCACCCCCAGGGCTGCATGCTAAACACTCATACTTGCCTGGTGCCAAGAGCTCTGGGCACACAGACAACTAAATAACAAACATTCCCAGAATAATGTCAACAGCTCCAATTGGAGAAAGGTCCAGCGCTTTCCAAACATGAACTCATGGATCCTCACGGCAGGGGCCTCTCCACTAATGGGTACACAGCTTTGTGATTACCTACTCTGACAGAGGGAGAAACTGAGGCACCAAGAGTAAAAGTCTCTGGCTCTGAGCCGCCCAGAGCGGTCAGTGTCTGAGCCAGGTTTCCAGTTCAGAGAACCATTCCTAGTTCTGTGGTCAGAACATCAGACATCAAAAAGCTGGCCCCGGTTGAGGAACGGGGCAGATGAGGTCATTAGGCAGAATGGAAGGAACTGAGAAACAGAGGGAGGGACGGAAATTGAGGGAAAGAGGCCAAGAGTGTTTCAAGGCAACGTCAAGACTCAACTTCGGATTGGAGCAGCCTGATATACTGGCAGTGTCTCCCCGACTCCTGGAGTTCTTAGATCTGAATGAAACCCGACATTTGTTATCTTGTGGAGAATTGTGTGCGTGTGTGCGCGTATGTGAGAAAAGGATGGCGTTTGTGCCCACCAACTCCTCCGTCCTTGCATGTGGGCTGGCGAGGGGAGGGATGGGGCTTGTAAATGCATGCCCGCGTTTGTGCAATCTGTAAAAGCGTTTTCACCAAGCCCCAGAAGCAATCAGTCATCTCCAAGAAATCTTAGCAACAGCCATCCCCAGGAAAAGTTTTCACCAGCTGGGATGGATGATGAGTCAGCAGCAGCAACAGCAGCAGCAAAAGCAGCAGCAGCAAAAGCAGCGGCGGCAGCAGCTATGGCTTGCTGGCCGCCCGGGGCCCTCGGCTCTGCGCTCCCTGGGAAGGGCTCCAGCCCTCGTCCTGGCTGCCTCTGTTGGGTCAGCGCTTTGGTGCTGGCACCGGCCGATGGATTCCTGGATCATGCCGGCCTTGGCTAGAACAGGCGGCCGGGAGCAAAGGCCAAGTCGGAGGGTTTT
>NW_025356070.1:0-8017 GCF_016433145.1 Gracilinanus agilis | reverse complement strand
TATATATATATATATATATAAACTAGTGGTAAAAAGAGGATAATACTAAGAAAAATGGGAAAAGAGATACAATGAGGTAAATTTCTATTTCATAAAAAAGTGCATGGGGGAGGGGTATAGAAAACTAATACAATGGAAGAATAGAAAGAGGTTGGAGAGAAGTAATACTTAAATCTTATGTGCATTTAAATTGATTCAGAAAGAGGACAATCAGATCCACTGAGGCAAAGAATTATGCTCTGCCCTATTAAGAAGTAGAAGTGTAATAAATAAGCTGATGGGGAAGGGAGTGATGGCGAGGGAGAGGATTGGGGGGTCATTTAAAATGCACTACAGTAAGAGGGGAATCTTAAGAGGGGAGGTGCTGGGAAGGGGAGTAATATTAGGGAGAGGAAAGTTAGGAGACTGACTAAAAGTGAAAAATTGGAGGGGAGAGTAGGAGGAATAAGAGAATGTGAATGGGATGAACCTAACAATAAAAAGGAAGTGGATAGCAGAGTGGATTAAGAACCAGAATCCTGCCATATGTTGTCTATAAGAAACACACTTGAGGCAAGTAGACATACACAGGATAAGGGTAAGATAGTGGAGCAGGATTTACTGGACTGCAACTGAGACACAGAAGGCAGGAATAGCAGTTATATTAGACAAAGTGAAAGGAAAATTAGATCTCATTTAAAGAAATAAGGAAGGTAATTATTTCTTGATGAAAGGCAGTATAAATAACGAAGAATATCAATAATCAACATATATGCACCAAATGGTACAACAGTCAGATTTCTAAAGGAGAAACTAAAGGAGCTTAAAGAGGAAATAAATAGTATAACCACATTAGTGGGGAACCTTAACCGTCCTCTATCAGAACTAGATAAATCGAACCAAAAACATAAATAAGAAATAAGTGAAGTGAATGAAATGTTAGAAAAATTATAACTACAGAAGAGGACCCAAGCCCACTGAATCCATTGTGGTAAACAACTAGATATCTTTAGGTGTTATGTATGGATAAGATGGTATGGCTGCCAATGGTTATAGATATCTTAAGTTGTCAGGGAATGAATCACAAGTTAGAATTAGTGGAAAGCCCATGAAACCCCTCACAGCAGGGAAACTCTCTCAACTACCAAACTGAACAATATGGAGGTTCTCCTGGAGTTGATGGACAACAAAATGACTTCTTCTGGAGTTGATGGACCAGAACAACAAAATGACTTCAGTTTCTTCAACAGGTAACTTTAATTAGCTAATGAAGGTATGACTTGATGATATGGAGAATTTAGGAGTGAAAGGGAAGGATTGAGGATTCAGGGAAATCTGAGACTAAATCTAATGAGTGAGGATTAGGCTGTTCCCCCCAGGGAAGCCTCTAATGGAATTCTCACTCAGCTTGTTTACAGCTTCTGCCTTCTGGCTGATGGATGGCAATGCTACCTAAACCAGATGAAGGCAAGTAGCTGTTGCTTCTTCAAAGATGACTTGTTGAAGTTGTTGATATTGACTGATGATGATGTACAAATAAAAGCTGCAGAGTGCAAGTTATGACAAGTATTGACCTAAGTTGCTATATCCAGCACTGTGGATCAGGCTAACTAAATCCTGGTGAAGTTTCACATGGAGAGTCACCTAACCTCCCTTCCACACTTTCCACCCAAAACTCAGGACTGAGTTGGTTTGCCTGGGTGTCACCTCCTTTTTATACAGCTGGTCCAATGGTCTTTCAACTGTCACATGCTTTCTTTGGGGGCTTCTAAACTCTGAACCCAATCTTGATATAGTTTGGATAAGATGGCTATTTGAAAAAGATAACTACAGTATGCCCTAGGGAAAAAAAGAAAAAATTAAAAATTCCCAATTAAACAGCAAAATGGAAATTCTGAACATTACAGGAAAATTTAGTACAATTATAAGTTAAAAAACAAAACATTGATCTAATAAAAGAGGAAGCTAATTTAAAATGAAATCATAAAATAGATAAAATATTGGTGAAATTCATTTTAAAATAAGTAATCCAAATTACTGCTTCAAAAATAAAATGGATGAATGTACTAGCAATTAAGAAGAAATTAAAACACTTATTAGGAGTTATTTTGTCCAATTCATATGCTAATAAAACTGACAGTCTATATGAAATGGATGAATATTTACAAAAATAAGCTGCCCAGATTAACAAAAGAGGAAAATAATGCTTACACAACTCTATCTTGGGGAAAAAAATGAATAAACCATAAATGTTCTACCTAAGGGGAAAAAACATGACCAGATAGGTATATATGTGAATTTTACAAAAAATAAGGAACAATTTATCTTAATATTGTATAAACAAAGGTCCAAATAAGACATAGAGAACTATATGATATATAAATTAGAGAGATGACTACATTAAATTAAAAAGTTTCTTCAAAAAAACGATTCAACAAAGATTAAAAGGCAAACAACAAACTGGGGGAAATATAGCAAGTCTTTCTAACAATAGTCTTCATTTCTCAAATATATCGATAACTCTAAGCAAATTCTAAGAACACAAAACATTTCCCAGCTGATAAATGTTCAAAGGATATAAACAGGCAGATTTCAGATGAAGTGAAACTATTTATATTCATATAAAAAAAGATCCAAATCACTATTAGAGAAATGCAAATTAAAACAACTCTGAGACACCATCTCATACTCATCAGACGAACATGACAGAAAAGGAAAATGATAAATGTTGGAAGATATATGCAAAAATGGAACACTAATATACCATTGGTGAAGTTGTGATTCTGGAGAGCAATTCAGAATCAAGATCATGGGGACATAAAACTCTTCATATCCTTTGACTTTTCTCCGTTTCTATAGTCAATACCTTCTTTTGGTCAGAATATTTCACTGTGTCATATCTTTTAGCTCCAGTAGCTTAAAATTATCTTCATGCGAGTTGAAGAATGTAACAACTGATGCTTTTCTTCTGGGGAAAATTAAATTTTTTTCTGATACTTGAAGTCCCCCATCTATTTCATAGCATATTCCTCTAATCTGATCAATGATCTTTTCCAGAAATTATTAAACTTGTTTTTCAGGTGTTCTACTGAAGCAATATTACCTCTGTTTCTCTCTCATCTGAAAGCTATGCAAATGGTATTAACACTCTTCTTAACAAGTATTATTCCATTCTGTAGTCACTTTTTAATTTTTCCTTCAAAATGAAGCATAAATCTCAATAGTTTTTAAGTGTTTTGCCTCTATCAAATGAAAACTTTCACCATCTATTGAAAACTCCTTTCAGAGATATCTTCAGGAACTTCTCAGGTGGACAAAATAGTTCATTAAAGCAGCCTGCTTATTTTTGTGAACAGTATTGGGACAGGTAGTTTCCAGGTTTTTTTATTTTTCTTTCTTTTCTTTATGTTTCCTATTCTTTTCCTCATATTCTCCTTCTCTTCCTTCTTCCTTCTTCCCTACTTTTCCACCTATTTTCAACTTTCCTTTCTTCTATCCTTCCCTCCTTACTTTTTTCAATCTTCCTTCCTTCCTCTTTCATTCCTTTCTCCTTCCTTTTTTACTTCTTCCTTTACCACTCCCTTCATTCTCTCCTTTCCTTCCTCCCTCACTGTAAAATGTATATCTCAGGAGAATGATGAGATATAAACACAAATAACTGTATCCTTCAATGTTATATGACACATACACCAGAGATGTGGAAAGCAAAGAGCAATGTGTACTTGTTTTATTCTTGAATGCAGAACATTCATCTCCACTTAGAATATTCATTACTCTGCTTCTATTACATCTTGACTACCAATAAGATTCTTATTAATATTTTGAGTTCTTCTGTATTAATACAAAATATAGATATTTGGCCTCCTATCAAATTTTATCCAAATGCCAAGGACCTCTCCTTATGTGACATTATTTTACTTTTTCACTCTCTAACCACATGCATGAGTGATATTTGTGTGTGTGGTTAGCTTTGGTATTCTACTTTATTTTCTATGTATTCATGGGCTTGGGCTAAGCTGTGTTATGACTGTAATCCTCTTTGACTAAAACATAACTCAAAAGTTTACTTTTAGTCTATCTTGCAGATAAATGACACCATGGAATATGTTCATGACAGCTCTTCTATTCTCACTTAACTATGATCCTGTCAAATGTCAGCACATCAGAATCAGATGTGAGTTTATCTGAAGACAAGTTTCTTCTTTTTGATTTACAATGAAGTTTTTCTTTGTCATCTGATCAATCTCTCTTTAAAAATATTCTTTATAACATGGTAGTTATTCATGATCTCCCTAGACTTGTTATCATTGTTTTCTATATAGGTTATAGCTATATACATTAATAATCAGGCACATATCTATGATTATAAAACAATAACAACGTGATCAGTATGAATCACTGAGTATTTGTGATGTGTGTTCTTGTGAAGTTAATCAAATTGATTATTTGAAGAATAAGGTGATAGAATTTGAGTATGTGCTGCCATAACTCTACATCCTCATATTTTCTTATCTTCATTTTCATTAACTACTATATCAAAAGAAGTGAATGTTAATGCTTTTGAAGATTCTTTGGATGCTTATATATGATAATTGTTTTAAATATTCTTTTAAAATGATTTATTAAAATTATTTATTGAGTATGTTGAAAGCATTGTTTTTCTAACTTATCAAGAAGCTGGTAATTTAGATTTAATTTAAATCTCACATACATCTTCTTAACCCAGTTTCATCAATACTATATGTATCCTTTTTTCAGTAGTCATTTAAAGGTATAAAAAGTCATATGATTTTTATAAGCTGCCTAAGTATTCCAAAGACATTTTTATGTATAGAAGTGATATATGTAAGTGGAAGGTTTGTAAAGGCAAGTCAGTTGTGTGTTTCATTTTCACACTCCTCCTCCTTCCCTTTTATTTCTCCACAGAAAATATTTGGAATTTTTCCATAACTTTCACAAAATATTCTTTCCATTTGACTCCCATATTAATCTATTCATAATTCAACTACATATGGGTATCTCAAAAAGAAATAACCAATTTAGGGATGAAAGGGGTACAGATAGTCTTATACCCTAGAAAACAGATTTATGGCATTTAGGTCTGATATTTTGTTTATTCAATTTGGGCAATATTCAGTTTATATATCTAAAAAATTAGTAAGTAGCAAAAGCTTCTCTCAGGTATCGCTCAGTCATCATCTAGAGTCAAGCAATTCTCTTGGAAAAATCTAGTACAATTCTAGATGCCTTCAAAATTTTAAGATGAAGATGTAAGGAAATATTTGATTCTTTACATGCTTAAATGTCATGGTGGAATCTGTGCTATTTCTTTCTTTGGAGTAATACAAAGAATATTATATTCCCTATGAGATGATTTAGGCTAAACAAAAAATTATGATAGTTTAGTTGAAAAACTCAGAAAACAGTTGATAGATAGCTAGAAACTTCATGCTTGACCATATGTTCTACCACTGAAAAACAAACTCATTTGTACTCTTACAACATTTGAAAGTTTTTCCATCATGAGATGTTTTGTTCTCTGTAAGTGTGTAGAATGAAAATATTAGAGGCCAGGTATAGTTTTAGAATATTAATTTGCCCAACCTTGGTCATTGTAAACAGACATTGATATGATAAAATTGGTTTCTAGCATGCCAAGAGAGCTTTAAATATGACATTTCATTGATGTATTTCATTTAAATAAGATGACAGCAGATGTCCAACTGATTGATTTTTACTATATGCATATCAATCTATTTTATAATAGTTGTCCTATGTCTGAATTTTTCTATATGCAATATGATGTTTGTTCATTCATAGTTCTAAATAACAACTTTCTTATGCTTCCCCATTAAAATGTAGATTTAATATAGTCATTTAATATTAAAACTTTCAATTAATTAATTAAAAAAAACTTACCTTCTTTCTTAAAACTCAGGCTAAGTATTGGTTCCTCAGGCAGAAGTACAGTAAGGACTAGGTCACTGGGGTTATGTGATTTGTCCATGATCACATAGCTATAAAGTTTCAGAAGCCAAATTTTAATCCAAGCCCACCTGTCTCTAGGCTTAGATCTCTATCCACCTAGCTGCCCCCAATCAATTAATATTTAAACAACTTTTCATCAAGCATTCATGCCATGCTCTGTGTGAAGTGCTACAGATACAGAAAAAAAAGAAAATGAAAAAATCATGTCCTTATAGAGATGACATTCTAAAGAGGGAGAGAAAAATGCACATAAATAGGTACATATAAGACATATAAAGAGGAGTTGTAAGGGAACCTTGAGGAGAGAAGCAGGAGTAGCTAGGGAAACTGGGAAAAGCTTCCTTTGAAAGGTAGCATTTGAAGTCATGAAGGAGTCCAGGGATTCCTAAGGAGGTTTAAGGAAGAATATTCTAGGCAGAGGGAACAGCTATTTCAATGGCAGAGATGTGAAAATACAACTCCTTCTGTTTGACATTTAAAATCTTACACAATCTGACCCCAGTTTATCTTTCTGGATATTCTTCCTGTTCATTTTTGTCTGTAAATTGTCTGCTTCTCTTCCCCTTATATTCAGTTCTGTTTCTCACTTCTGTTTTCAGAATTTTCTCCCTCCTTACTTCTTTCTCTGCCTCTTGGAATCCTTACTTAAATTCAAGCCTTCCAGTGAAGGACCATCTTCTCTCATAGACCTTTTTTTTTTTTTTCTCAACATTCCCCTTTCTTAAAATTATTTTGCGTTCAATTTGTAAACCTTTCATGTTACTGATTTGTTTGCCTGTTATTTCCCTAACGTGGAAGGCCAATTGCTTGATGGCAGAGCCTGTTTCACTCCTGAATTTGTAGATCCAGTGTCTACTGTGGGCTTGGCACATCATAGGCATGCATTTAATGAAGATTTTGTTGAATTTAATGAAAATTAACTTAATCCAATCTTAAAGTCAGTAAAGTAATGCAGGGATAACAGAAATTGCCAAATGGGGACTATAAAGACCCAGCAGCCTTATTCTGCTATTCACTACAGTGCTCAAATGGACAAAGGGCCACCCTACTGTCTATCATAATGCAATCAAAGTTTATACTTCAGTGCATTGAACTATTCCCTTCCTCCTTCAATGGAATAAATTTCCAATTTTATAATGAGGTAACTGAAACAATAAGATTCACTGAAGTGATATTTATTTTACTGAAAGTCAAATATTCTGTTTTGTTATTTATAAAGCTCTAGGCTTATGAAAGAAAGCTTCAACTATGCAGAGAAATAGCAACATGAAATATCATTGTTATAGCTACTTGAATCCTGACTCTAAATGGTTTTTAGATGTCTCCAAATACTCCCAGTTTCAAATGTCTTTTTTTTTCCAAAATAAAGATATATCATAAGAAAGGAAAGAGTGTTGCCTATTTTTGAAATCCTTATGGAACTGTGGGAAGTTCCTTGTGACCCAGGGAAACAGGAGGTTTGAAAGAAAATAGAAAAGCTGCAAGCCGAATTTAAATGAATTTCTTCAAACACTGAGCATCTTAGGACTGAGTTTGACTTCAGGCTGAGCCATGGGGATTTCAAAATCAGAGATGTGTGTCTAGTGCTTAAACTAATGCTGGAATCTACAGTGCAGTTTGCAATCACACTAGGAGTTTTATAATCCTCAGGAGCCTTAAACCCATATACATGCCTTAGTCTTCTCAAATTAATTCATAAAACATATCCTGATAAAAGAAAATGAGGGTGGGGTGGGGTGGGAGAAGAAAACAGTAATTAAGTTCTTCTTTAGATTGAATTCTAAATATTTACTAATTTATTCAGGTTTGATTTGGGGTAAGCAGCATCACAGACAGATAGAGTGTGGTTTGTTTCTACTGCATCTGAAGCTACTTTCTTTTATCAGTGGTTTCTCTTCTTTCTTGACTCTGAAAAGCAACACAAGAGAACTCATCTTTCTTTCTACAGTATGGAAATTATGTTGAAAAGCCAGGAGCCCAGCAAGACTTTTTTAAGATTTATAAACCTCAATTTAAGAGAAGCTACATAAATATACACACATGCATATGT
>NW_025356069.1:0-2204 GCF_016433145.1 Gracilinanus agilis | reverse complement strand
GGGCTAAAGGGGGGGCCTTTAAAGCCAAACAGGTGTTTGATCCTCCCGGCAATGGGAAGCCTCTGGCGTTTAATTGAATTTGTGGTGGGAGTGGGGAGGGGGTGTTGTCAAGGGGCCAAGGCTGCGCTTAGGGAAATTACTTTGGCAACAGCGTAGAATGGACAGGAGGGAGGGAAGAACTGAGGCTAGGGGATAGATTAGGAAGTCTAGGGGAAAGGTGATGCGGGACTGAAGGCAGTAAATACCTCATTAATTATCCACTTTACAGCGTTTAGATAGCCCTTGCATGTTTGCAGAGTACACCTCTGGCCACCACCACCACCCTGGGAGGTGGGTGCTATTATCCCTATTTTGCAGGTGAGGAAACTGAGGCTGGGAGAGTAGAGGTAGCAAGAAAGTCAATGAGAGATATGTTATAAAATAGAAAGACAAAATTATGCAGCCGACTGGGGAGAGTGAGGCTCCCCAGAGAATTGAGAAATTAGGAACCTGAGGGAGGGAAGTTTGGAAGAGGGAACGCCTCAGGGAGAAAGATTAGGAGTTTAGTCTAGCTTTGAAACGTCCGATTGATAATCGGTAAAGCGAGACTGACTGTTTGGAGCCGTGGATCAGACCTGGGGGTCATCTGTCTCGAGATGAGAGTTAAACTCTTTGGGGGAGGGAGGGAGAGAGAGCAGAATGGAAGAAAACGAGAGCATATGGGAGCCTCGGGGAACACCCAGTTAGGGGTCACGATGGGGGTGATGAGCTAGCAAGGGAGACCGAGAAAGATTGGAGAAGACGGCTTGTCCAGCTTCTCGGGGGACAGCCACGGTGAGAAAACAGCCAAGGAGACTAAGAAGGAGGAGAACTCCCAAAACCCAGAGAAGAGAGGTGACCAGCAGTGTCCAGTGCTTATAAGGTCTAAATCACACATCTTTGGGAAATTGACCTTGGTGTGCAGATCTACACCAGATTTCTAGTTTGCCCAGAATTTTTTGTCAATTGCTCATAATGTCTTTCTTCCCTACAAATTTAATTCAGCAAGCATCCATTCATTCATTCATTCACTAAGCCCTTTATTATGGGCCAGGAACAGTCTAGGTGCAGATTACAAAGACAAGAAAAGAAACACAGTCCCTTGGCCCTCCTGAAGCTAATATTCTCCTGAGAGCAAACAGTAAACTCAGTTTGACTTCAAACCCAAATAACTCTTTTGCCTGAAATCTGCATTCTATCAAAAATGGTTAGGCTGGGGGCTAGTGATTACTGATTCTTTACTCGCTTTGGCCATTTCCATTTTTTGTCTCCCTGTGAAGTTAACTGGGAAACCACACTGGGACACTTCCCAGCAGCTGCTGATATGATTTCTGTCTGGGGCTTCTAAAAGACAAGCCAAGTTCTAGAAAAAGTACAGCTTGTTTTTTCACGTGGGGCCTCATTCAATCAAGCCAATGCTCCAAAGGTCTTTGGACCAATGCTGACCAAATGTGGTGGAAAAGAGCAAGAAAATGCCCTTTGGGTTCCTTCTCTAACACTGATTTATATTTGAGAAATGTTTTGTTTCACCTAGTAAGTCTTTAAAGGATTTTTTACCTATTAGCATCTCCAGATATTCCATATCAACTTTGATTTTGTATGTCTTTTTCCTAAAGGAAAATCATGTTCCTCGAATAAAATAGAAAATGTGAATTGTGGAGTCTTTTTATCATATTAAGAAAAGAGATAGCCAGCATACTAGAAGGGATGTTGGGTCAGGAAGAAGGAATGCTACAGTTTTGTTTGGGGGCTCTCTGCTGTGGCCTCTTCTGCAAAATAGGGACTTTGATTATGATCAAATATCTGGAAGTGGAAGTTCTAGAGGGAGCAGGCACTTATTAAGCCCTTACTATGCACCAGGTACTGTGAGAAGTGTTTTACAAATGTTCTCTCAGTTGATCCTCATCATTTTGGTGGTAGATGCTGTTATCTCCATTTTATTCCCTGCAGGAAACTAAAACAGAGGTCTAAGGCTATTCAGCTAATAAGAGTTGAGGTCAAATTTGAACTCGGTTCCTCCTGGTTTTAATCCTGGTACTCTATCCCCTTCCCACTAGGTGCCTCTAATTAAAAGCCCAAAACAGCTGTATTTTTTTAAATATTACTTATAACCAGGAGATTTTCATTCTAACAATAATAAGTAATAACAGTTATTTATATATTATAGATCTATATAATATTTATAG
>NW_025356068.1:0-4495 GCF_016433145.1 Gracilinanus agilis | reverse complement strand
ATATATATATATATATATAGAGAGAGAGAGAGAGAGAGAGACAGAGACAGAGACAGAGAGGAGAGAGAAAGATGTGGGTGTATATCTGTAACAAAGACAGATGGCACAATGGATAGAGCACTGGACCTGAAATCAGTAGAATCTAAGTTTGAATCCTGTCTCAGATACTTACCAGCTATCCTGGGAAAAATTGTTTAATCTCTTCCTGCCTCAATTTTCTCATCTATAAAATGGGATAATAGCACCTACCTCAGGATTTGATATTCACAAATGAGATATTTGTGAAATCACTTCACAAGTCTTTTTGTTGTAGATCAGTCATTTTACAGTCATGTCCTATTATTTGTGACCCTATTTGGGGTTTTCTTGGCAAAGATCCTGGGTTGGTCTGCCATTTCTTTCTCCAGATATTGGCAAATAAGGAAACTGAGGCAAACAGAGTTACATGGTTTGCTCAGGGTCACAGAGCTAGTAAATGTCTGAGGCCAGATTTGAACTCAGGAAGATGAGTCTTCCTGACTCCAAGCCAGGCACTCTAACCACTGTAACAACTAACTGCCTCTTGCAAGTCGTAAAGCACAATATAAATTCTAGCTGTTGTTATTATTATTATTATCTTAAGGAAGTATATAAAAATCAGTCATCTTTATCATTATCAATGCAGTGATATTTTTAATATGCTAAAGTTGAGTGGAAGAAAGAAATGACCACTGATCAGTCTTCAGATACAATTTAGGGATTTCTAAATATCAAAGGAAAGTATAACAGAGGCTTGATGTGTGGGGTTGTGGATAGGGAGCTGGGTGTAGAACCAGGTAGACCTGAATTCAGAATTTTAAATTTAAATTTAATTTTTAAACCTTCCCTTCTGTCTTAGAATTGATACTAAATATTGGTTCCAAGGCAAAAGAGCAGTAAGGGCTAGGCAAGTGGGGGTAAGTGACTTGCCCAGGGTCACACAGTTAGGGACTTTCTGAAGTCAAATTTGAACCCAAGACCTTCCAACTTCAGCCCAGGTGTTCTATATCCACTGTGCTCCCTCGCAGGGCCCCTGAATTCAAATTTTGCCTCTGATAAATACTCTCAGCGTCCTAGCCCTCTCTCTAAGATTGTAAGGTACAGAGAAAATGCCAACCTACTTTGGTTGAGGGTCTTTCCTCATCCTGGAGTTTCTATGCCAGAGAAATCTCAGGTTTCTTGCTCATCTCCTTTTTAATTACCTGAAAGACCAGCTGAACTAGATATTCCAGCATCCTCACTTTCACAGGTGGAAGAGACCTTGGAGAACATGGTGTCTAACACCTTCATTTCACAGACAAGGATAAGGATGTGCAGAGAAGAAAAAAAAAACTTGCCCAAGGTTTTCCAGCTCGTTACTGGCACAAACGGGGCAGAAACCAGATCCTCTGAATCACAGTCTGCTGCTCTCGCGTTATACCACATGGCCTCCTCAGAGCAAGCGAGCCCTACCTCCTCCCCAGCCCCTACCCCTCCTGAAGCTGTCAAACCCCAGGGGCTTCTCACGTTTGCAGAAACTGACAAAGGCCACCCAAAACAGCTTTCCTCACCCAGACACACCAGGACCGATTCCTCCCAGTAGTGTCTAGGAGGCAGAGAGATAGTCCCTGTCTGCAGGCATGTGGACATGCTGGATTTCCCAGAAAACCTAGCAAAAGCGAAATAGAAAGAAGCAGATCATGTGCGTTTTCTCTTTGGCCTGATGCTTGGTTCTCATTAGATTTGCTGCCTGGTTTCAGCCCTGGGCATGTGCTTCTTTTCACGGCTGGTTTAACTTTAACATTTTGGGAATCCTGACAGGATCTTACAGACTGTGAGAAGAGGGCTGGATATTCAATTTAAAAAAGAAATATCAGATCACATTTTCCATTGATATGAGTGGGTTTTTTTTCGGGGGGGGAGGATATGGATAAAGAATATTTCATATTTAAGTCTGATGTATTGAATGAGCATGGTGGGGGGAAAGATGAGCGGAAAAGGGAATGAACTTGACATCTCTGGATTATTAGAGTCTGGCCAAAACAAAAGAGATTTTGGCTGCTGAGAGGCATGTCACATGGACTCTGCCTTTTTATGTAGTCTATTCGGAATGATTTTTTTCACTTCTAAAGTTTCCTTTGGTCACCTGAGAACCTTCAAAAACAAACATTTTTCTTTCCATTTTGAAAAAAAATATATGATTCTTCTCCCTGCTTGGAAAAAAACAACTTGCAAAGGCCAGAGCTAACTCTGCAGATGTATTCCGTATGACCTTTGCCAAGCCCAAAGAAAATCACCTAGAAGCCCAAGTCCCAGAAGTTAGCAAGTGTGTTTTCCTTCAAGATTTTCTTTTCCCTTGGTGTTTCTAAGAAGCCCATCCCCATCCTCCCGAAGCCCATTATCACTCTCCTCCTCTCCCCCAGTCCCAGTTAAGAGAAAAGTGTTCTTTTCTTTCAGCCTCCCAAATAGCCCAGGGTTACCCCCTGGTGGCTGCCTTATGGGGGGAAGGAGGAAGGAAAGCTGCTTTCTTTATTCTTCATCCCAGAAAACTGAAAGAAAAACATCCCTATGGCAACCCTTGTCTTTGTTCTTTTTAAAACACAAATCATAGGACTCAGAGTTGGAAGGTATGAATGAATAAGTGAATGAATGAATAAAAAAGCATTATTAAGATCTTAAAATGGGCCAAGCACTGTATACCTCGAAGATTATTTATTCCAACCCTATTTGAAAATGAAACTCTTCCATAACATCTTTGGCGATTGGTCATCCAGTCTCCCATCAAAGGCCTTTTTTGATGGGGAGCTCACTACCTTTGAAGGCAGCCCATTCCACTCTTGAGGAACTCTCATTGTTAGCAAGATTTTCCTGCCATTAAAGTGACAATTGTCTCCCTTTATGTTCTACCCCTCGCTCCTACTGCCACCTCTTTGACTAAACAATGCCAGCTTCGCCTTTTTTGTACATGACAATCATTTTGAGGTTCTCAGACAGGTCCCATGCCCCTCCCCAACACGGCCTCTTCTCCAGGTGAAATATCCTCAGCTAGTTGGACTCGTTCTTGTATGGTCTGGTATTAGAATGGGTTTGACTTGGGGGCAGCTGGGTAGCTCAGTGGATTGAAAGCCAAGCCTAGAGACAGGAGGTCCTAAGTTCAAATCTGGCCTCAGACACTTCCCAGCTGTGTGACCCTGGGCAAGTCAACTGACCCCCATTGCCCACCCTTCCCACTCCTCCACCTAGGAGACAATACACAGAAGTTAAGAGTTTAAAAAAAAAAGAATGGGTTTGACTTGACATTGGGGGGAAAGGAGATGCTCTAAAGCCATCGAACAGTTCATGAAAAGAGATTTTCTCTGTCATAATGCAGAAAGCATATGGGACAAGGGATTGGTAGCATTTACTTCTTTGGAACAGGTCCCACCTCATCCCCATAAAGAAGCACGTCTGGCGGGCAGAGCAGGCCATGCGACTCACAGGGTCTTCAGAGGGTCTCTCACTCCCTGCGTGTGCCAGCTCTCAGAGACAGCTTCATCTTCTAATCCTTCTTGCAGGAGGGAAAGAGGAGGTCCTGTGCTTCTTCAGAGATGCAGCCCGAGATCAACTTAGATTTGTTGGCGGCCGTGTCACACTCTGGTGACCCTGGGCCAGTCACTTAACCCTGTTTGCCTCAGTTTCCTCATCTGCAAAATGAACTGGAGAAGTAAATGGCAAACTATGCCAGAAGCTTTCCCCAGAAGACCCCCTAAGAGGTAATAGGGTCACAAAGAATCAGAAACAGCTGAAACGATGTAACACCCTCAACAATAAAAGTCACAATGTTCATTCAAAGTGTGTCAGTAGTCCATTCAACACTCCAAGTATTTTTTACATGCCTGGCCCTACCAGAGAGGTGGTGCACAGGACAGAGCCTGGCTCTGGAATCAGAAAGACCTGACTGAGCTTCAGTCGCTGCCCAGCTGGGTGGTGCCCCGGGCAAGGAACCAAACTTTTCTTTGCTTCTGTTTTCTCATCTGCAAAATGGGGATAATAATAGCACCTCCCTCTCAGGGCTGGTGTGAGGATCGCATGAGATAATCATTCTAAAGCGCTGAGCACAGAGCTTGGCACATGGTAAGCATAATATAACTGTTAGCTATTACTGTTGTTACCACCACCACCACCACCACCACCACTACTACTGCTGCTGCTGCTGCTGCTACTACTACAACAACAGCAACTACTACTACTACTACTACTACTACTACAACTACTACTACTACTACTACTACTACTACTACTACTACTACTACTACTACTACTACTACTACTACTACTATTACTACTACTACTACTATTACAACAGCAACTACTACTACTACTATTACTACTACTATTGCTGCTGCTGCTACTACTACTGCAACAACTACTACTACTACCACTACTACTACTACTACTACTACTACTATAACTACTAGTACTACTACTGCTGCTACTATTTCTACCACTCTCCTCCTCC